>NC_092090.1:10662550-10962550 GCF_045679555.1 Salvelinus alpinus | reverse complement strand
TACTGACCCTGGAACTGACCCTGTATATAGCTACTGACCCTGGAACTGTCCCTGTATATAGCTACTGACCCTGTATATAGCTACTGACCCTGGAACTGACCCTGTATATAACTACTGACCCTGGAACTGGCCCTGTATATAGCTACTGACCCTGGATATAGCTACTGACCCTGGAACTGTCCCTGTATATAGCTACTGACCCTGGAACTGACCCTGTATATAGCTACTGACCCTGGAACTGCCCCTGTATATAGCTACTGACCCTGGAACTGCCCCTGTATATAGCTACTGACCTTGGAACTGTCCCTGTATATAGCTACTGACCCTGGAACTGTCCCTGTATATAGCTACTGACCCTGGAACTGACCCTGTATATAGCTACTGACCCTGGAACTGGCCCTGTTATAGCTACTGACCCTGGAACTGACCCTGTATATAGCTACTGACCCTGGAACTGACCCTGTATATAGCTACTGACCCTGGAACTGTCCCTGTTATAGCTACTGACCCTGGAACTGGCCCTGGATATAGCTACTGACCCTGGAACTGACCCTGTATATAGCTACTGACCCTGGATATAGTTACTGACCCTGGAACTGTCCCTGTATATAACTACTGACCCTGGAACTGACCCTGTATATAGCTACTGACCCTGTATATAGCTACTGACTCTGGAACTGGCCCTGTATATAACTACTGACCCTGGATATAGTTACTGACCCTGGAACTGACCCTGTATATAGCTACTGACCTTGGAACTGTCCCTGTATATAGCTACTGACCCTGGAACTGACCCTGTATATAGCTACTGACCCTGGAACTGGCCCTGTTATAGCTACTGACCCTGGAACTGACCCTGTATATAGCTACTGACCCTGGAACTGACCCTGTATATAGCTACTGACCCTGGAACTGTCCCTGTTATAGCTACTGACCCTGGAACTGTCCCTGTATATAGCTACTGACCCTGGAACTGTCCCTGTATATAACTACTGACCCTGGAACTGACCCTGTATATAGCTACTGACCCTGGAACTGACCCTGTATATAGCTACTGACCCTGGAACTGTCCCTGTATATAGCTACTGACCCTGGAACTGTCCCTGTATATAGCTACTGACCCTGGAACTGTCCCTGTATATAGCTACTGACCCTGGAACTGGCCCTGGATATAGCTACTGACCCTGGAACTGACCCTGTATATAGCTACTGACCCTGGATATAGTTACTGACCCTGGAACTGTCCCTGTATATAACTACTGACCCTGGAACTGACCCTGTATATAGCTACTGACCCTGTATATAGCTACTGACTCTGGAACTGGCCCTGTATATAACTACTGACCCTGGATATAGTTACTGACCCTGGAACTGTCCCTGTATATAACTACTGACCCTGGAACTGACCCTGTATATAGCTACTGACCCTGGAACTGTCCCTGTATATAGCTACTGACCCTGGAACTGACCCTGTATATAGCTACTGACCCTGGAACTGGCCCTGTTGTAGCTACTGACCCTGGAACTGACCCTGTATATAGCTACTGACCCTGGAACTGACCCTGTATATAGCTACTGACCCTGGATCTGTCCCTGGATATAGCTACTGACCCTGGAACTGACCCTGTATATAACTACTGACCCTGGAACTGTCCCTGTATATAACTACTGACCCTGGAACTGACCCTGTATATAACTACTGACCCTGGAACTGACCCTGTATATAACTACTGACCCTGGAACTGTCCCTGTATATAACTACTGACCCTAGAACTGTCCCTGTATATAGCTACTGACCCTGGAACTGACCCTGGATATAGCTACTGACCCTGGAACTGTCCCTGTATATAACTACTGACCCTGGAACTGACCCTGTATATAACTACTGACCCTGGAACTGTCCCTGTATATAACTACTGACCCTGGAACTGTCCCTGTATATAACTACTGACCCTGGAACTGTCCCTGTATATAGCTACTGACCCTGGAACTGACCCTGTATATAACTACTGACCCCGGAACTGTCCCTGTATATAGCACCTGACCCTGGAACTGTCCCTGGATATAGCTACTGACCCTGGAACTGACCCTGTATATAGCTACTGACCCTGTATATAACTACTGACCCTGTATATAACTACTGACCCTGACCCTGGATATAGCTACTGACCCTGTATATAGCTACTGACCTTGGAACTGTACCTGGAACTGACCCTGTATATAACTACTGACCCTGGAACTGTCCCTGTATATAACTACTGACCCTGGAACTGTCCCTGTATATAACTACTGACCCTGGAACTGTCCCTGGATATAGCTACTGACCCTGGAACTGACCCTGTATATAGCTACTGACCCTGTATATAACTACTGACCCTGGAACTGACCCTGGATATAGCTACTGACCCTGGAACTGACCCTGGATATAGCTACTGACCCTGTATATAGCTACTGACCTTGGAACTGACCCTGTATATAGCTACTGACCCTGTATATAACTACTGACCCTGGAACTGACCCTGGATATAGCTACTGACCTTGGAACTGTACCTGGAACTGACCCTGTATATAACTACTGACCCTGGAACTGTCCCTGTATATAACTACTGACCCTGGAACTGTCCCTGTATATAACTACTGACCCTGGAACTGACCCTGTATATAGCTACTGACCCTGGAACTGACCCTGTATATAGCTACTGACCCTGGAACTGACCCTGTATATAACTACTGACCCTGTATATAGCTACTGACCCTGGAACTGTCCCTGTATATAACTACTGACCCTGGAACTGACCCTGTATATAACTACTGACCCTGTATATAACTACTGACCCTGGAACTGTCCCTGTATATAACTACTGACCCTGGAACTGTCCCTGTATATAGCTACTGACCCTGGAACTGACCCTGTATATAACTACTGACCCTGTAACTGACCCTGTATATAGCTACTGACCCTGGAACTGACCCTGTATATAGCTACTGACCCTGGAACTGTCCCTGTATATAGCACCTGACCCTGGAACTGTCCCTGTATATAACTACTGACCCTGGAACTGTCCCTGTATATAGCACCTGACCCTGGAACTGACTCTGGATATAGCTACTGACCCTGGAACTGTCCCTGTATATAGCTACTGACCCTGGAACTGTCCCTGTATATAACTACTGACCCTGGAACTGTCCCTGTATATAGCTACTGACCCTGGAACTGACCCTGTATATAGCTACTGACCCTGGAACTGTCCCTGTATATAACTACTGACCCTGGAACTGTCCCTGGATATAGCTACTGACCCTGGAACTGTCCCTGTATATAACTACTGACCCTGGAACTGACCCTGTATATAACTACTGACCCTGTATATAACTACTGACCCTGGAACTGTCCCTGTATATAACTACTGACCCTGGAACTGTCCCTGTATATAGCTACTGACCCTGGAACTGACCCTGTATATAACTACTGACCCTGTAACTGACCCTGTATATAGCTACTGACCCTGGAACTGACCCTGTATATAGCTACTGACCCTGGAACTGTCCCTGTATATAGCACCTGACCCTGGAACTGTCCCTGTATATAACTACTGACCCTGGAACTGTCCCTGTATATAGCACCTGACCCTGGAACTGACTCTGGATATAGCTACTGACCCTGGAACTGTCCCTGTATATAGCTACTGACCCTGGAACTGTCCCTGTATATAACTACTGACCCTGGAACTGTCCCTGTATATAGCTACTGACCCTGGAACTGACCCTGTATATAGCTACTGACCCTGGAACTGTCCCTGTATATAACTACTGACCCTGGAACTGTCCCTGGATATAGCTACTGACCCTGGAACTGTCCCTGTATATAACTACTGACCCTGGAACTGTCCCTGTATATAGCTACTGACCCTGGAACTGTCCCTGTATATAGCTACTGACCCTGGAACTGACCCTGTATATAACTACTGACCCTGGAACTGTCCCTGTATATAGCTACTGACCCTGGAACTGACCCTGTATATAGCTACTGACCCTGGAACTGACCCTGGATATAGCTACTGACCCTGGAACTGTCCCTGGATATAGCTACTTGTGTTTGTTATTTGTCTTTATTCATGTTTTGGATTTCTACTGATATTAATTACGGCATTGTTGAGAAAGAGAAAGAGAGGAATTTCACTGTAGAAGTGCACGTGACAAACACTTGAAACGATGGGAAGCCCTCGTGGACCGATTCCACTGGCTAACTTGATGACCCTGCTTTGTGATGTCCCCTCCAGGTGGTCCCAGCGGTGCCCCTGCCCCAGGACAGTAGGGACACAGATCTACAGAAGAGCATCAAGGCAGCCATGCAGAGGATGAAGAAGGTCTCTTCTGACTCGGATGATGAAGATGAGGAGAGGGGAGAGGACAACACGCCCTCCGCTGAGTGGGACAGCTGAGAGAGGAGAGGACAACACGCCCTCCGCTGAGTGGGACAGCTGAGAGAGGAGAGGAGACGTATGCACGGAGACAGACAGACACTCGGGATGCGCATGGACACATCCATAAAACAGACGTATAGGCACACACACACACACACACACACACACACACACACACACACACACACACACACACACACACACGTACACACACACACACACATACAAATCAAATCATTCACTAATCAATAGGTTAACCACGTTGCCAATGGTTTAGTGGTGTGATTTATGCAGGTTTTCTGTAAGACTTGACCCATAGAGAAGAGATGGTATCTTAAACAGCCTGAAGATGTTTAACTAAAGCACTGTGCCCAAATATCCACCACCTGTTACCAGGGTTCAAGGCTACAGCCTCCTTTTCACTCAGCTGTTATCTTGCTAAAAAAAAGCTCCCACCGATTCCAGATTTTCATGAATTCTTGTTTGTACGCTTGTCTAGTCTTCCGTTTGCAAACTAGCCTGAGGACTTGACATTGAAGTATTGTCCAGCTGCTTTACAGAGAGAGAGAGTGGCAGATCTAGGATGAAATAGATTCTGGGTCTATGGTTGCAGGCCCCTGTAGCGTGGTCAAATCAAGTCTTATTTGTCGCTGAATACAACAGGTGTAGACCTTTTACCGTGAAATGCTTACTGTAACTGTGTCAGGATGTTCAGTTTGTCTTCGTATTACACTACGTCTTCCTACTATATCTCCCTTAAGGGTTTTGTCTAGTGCCAGTTGGAACTGGTGTCCGCCCTGCATAGCATAACTGACAAACTATTGAAGGTGAAATCATTTATTTTATCGTTTTTTTTGTTTCTGCTTCATGATTTTATCTACGGATGAAAATGAGCTCGTTTTGCCAACTCCGGCACATTTACTTTGATGAGGAAACTGAAATGTTGATGACTGTGCACTCTGTTTCCGTGTCCTACAATGCCATTATTAATCGCCATGACGATATAATAACCCTTTAACTATGACCTCTGCCCTTCATGAATGAATGAACAGAATAGAGCTTTACCCAGTTTACCACTTCCCACCATGAACTACTAACAGTAGGATGAAGTTGACCCCGTAGGTACAGTTCTAGGATATCAGCCTCCTCTCCCCCAATCCCAACCTTAACCATTAGGGGGAATAATCTAAAACTGGCCTTGGGTCAGTGTCTAGGGGGCAACTTCACCCTAGTGATCATGTTCTCTATTGGTTTTGATGCTACGCTATTACATTGCACTTGATTTGACCGAATTGTCATGGAGACACAAAAGGCCGTGTTCCAGACTGCCTGCAAAGCAGCAGCTTTTAGACAAATGAACCAATGATTGAATATGTAAGATTTGGTGCGAGACTGCAATGTAGGTGGCCTGGAACATGGCCAAATGTATGAACGAGCGCCAGTGCACTGATTTAATATTTTTTTGCAAACTGTCAAAGCCAGTTTCCATTCGACTGTTAAGTGTTATTTTAAAGTGAGAACATTGTGAAATTATGCTCAAGTGCCTTGGGGACTGTAAATTATTATGAGCTGTCATTCACCAATAAACTGTTGTTGAATAAGGTTTCTGTCATATACTTTTACAACTGTTATGTCCGGGAAACACACTAATAATTGATCATTTCAATTGTCACATATCATTACTGTGACGTGGGGAGGAAGGTTAGTGTTAGGACATAGACAAACACACTATCCAGGATACACTCCATCCCCCAGGGGGCCGCAGCAACGTTGTCCAGATGCTGAGCCTGGTTGATAAGGAGACCGGTGCTGACAGTTCTGGAGAGAGGAGGCCAGAAGCCTCTGATCTGGGCTTGTTAGCAAGGTTTAGATTCAATCAGATCACGTGTTAACTGGGGGTGTCGGAGGTGGAACTGCGTTGGAGCCGTCAAAACGGTGAGCAGCTGCTCTTGATCATTGTCACGAAGCCACACCCCCGTTAAAATATCAGAGTCAGAAAGTGTAGGTTATACAGAAATAATCACGCAACTAAAGTTTTCTATCATCCTAATGGAGGAGTAGATTACATCTATCATCCTAATGGAGGTGTAGATTACATCTGTCATCCTAATGGAGGAGTAGATTACATCTGTCATCCTAATGGAGGTGTAGATTACGTCTGTCATCCTAATGGAGGTGTAGATTACGTCTGTCATCCTAATGGAGGTGTAGATTACATCTATCATCCTAATGGAGGTGTAGATTACATCTGTCATCCTAATGGAGTAGATTACATCTGTCAACCTAATGGAGGTGTAGATTACATCTGTCATCCTAATGGAGTAGATTACATCTGTCAACCTAATGGAGGTGTAGATTACATCTGTCATCCTAATGGAGTAGATTACATCTATCATCCTAATGGAGGTATAGATTACATCTGTCATCCTAATGGAGGAGTAGATTACATCTCGTGTTCCAATTTGTAAACAAGACTGTATGGGATTTCTGTTCATTTGACTCCGTGCAGCCAATGGCTATGTCCGCTTCAGGTATAATGGCAGGAGCCACGAGTGGATTTGACAGCTCTATCCCAGTTCCCCCTCAGACACCGACAAAACAACCGCTATGTGGATTTTTCCTAAAGCGGATCTGAATGAATACAGCCCTTAACCTCTTTAGTTGGGCCTTTTGGAGTTTTGATGTATATATTGGTCATCATTTTGAACGAATCTGCTTGGACTAGTCTCCCTGGACCAAGGTGAGGTGAGGTTGCTGTCTCCCTGGACCAAGGTGAGGTTGCTGTCTCCCTGGACCAAGGTGAGGTTGCTGTCTCCCTGGACCGAGGTGAGGTGAGGTTGCCGTCTCCCTGGACCGAGGTGAGATGAGGTTGCTGTCTCCCTGGACCGAGGTGAGAGTTTGCTGTCTCCCTGGACCGAGGTGAGGTGAGGTTGCTGTCTCCCTGGACCAAGGTGAGAGTTTGCTGTCTCCCTGGACCGAGGTGAGGTGAGGTTGCTGTCTCCCTGGACCAAGGTGAGGTTGCTATCTCCCTGGACCAAGGTGAGAGGTTGCTGTCTCCCTGGACCAAGGAGAGGTGAGGTTGCTGTCTCCCTGGACCAAGGAGAGGTGAGGTTGCTGTCTCCCTGGACCAAGGAGAGGTGAGGTTGCTGTCTCCCTGGTCCAAGGTGAGGTTTCTGTCTCCCTGGACCAAGGTGAGGTTGCTGTCTCCCTGGACAAAGGTGAGGTGAGGTTGCTGTCTCCCTGGTCCAAGGTGAGGTTTCTGTCTCCCTGGACCAAGGTGAGGTTGCTGTCTCCCTGGTCCAAGGTGAGGTTTCTGTCTCCCTGGACAAAGGTGAGGTGAGGTTGCTGTCTCCACGGGCACATGTCCATCCAACACGGTCCTCAAACTCAGATCTCACATAAACACACATGTTCACTCAGGTTATAGATCATGTAACTAGGACTAGGACCCCTAGACACATGTTCACTCAGGTTATAGACCATGTAACTAGGACTAGGACCCCTAGACAAAGCGAGTGCCACAGTATCCGTAGGGTAGTTATAGGTTTCGTAACTGTGAGGATGCTCTTCAGCAACATCTTACTTACAGCAGGGCTCTACTGCTCTGTGCCTCGCTACATCCTCTTTGCTGTTAACTGTGTGGGTGTGTGTGTGTATACGCATGCCTCCTGGTGACATCCTGGCACCTCTGGGTGACAGAAGGGACACACACACACACACACTCCTCGAGAGGAACTCACCGCAGGTGTTGGGCAAACCCCGACCGAGCTAGCGTCGATGAGAAATCCCGGCTGCCGCCGTAACTATGGCAACGGCAAGGCCACTGTGCCATCTCTGCAATCAAACACATACACACACACAAATCATGTTTTACCAAGTCGCCCACACACCACCCATCACACATAGATACTGTAGAAAGAGGGGGAGGAGAGAGACAGACCACTAAAAAGAGAGTTAGCTGCTAGTGTAGGTTATGTGTGAAAGCCCTGGCATGAATAGGAGAGGTCAGGGGTCAATGAGAGTGTAATTAGTAACAATGGGCGTAGTGAGGAGAACACTGGTCTACATTATATCCACGGATAGTGTCAGTTAGTGGGATGTAAACATTACCGTATTCAGGCTAACCCACCTCTAACACCACCACCACTACTATCACCACCACTACTATCACCACCACCACTATCACCACCACCACTACCACCACCACTACTATCACCACCACCACCACTACTATCACCACCACCACCACTACTATCACCACCACCACTATCACCACCACTACTATCACCACCACTACTATCACCACCACTACCACTACCACTACTATCACCACCACCACTACTATCACCACCACTACCACTACTATCACCACCACTACTATCACCACCACTATCACTACTATCACCACCACCACTATCACTACTATCACCACCACCACTATCACCACTATCACCACCACCACTACTATCACCACCACCACCACCACTACTATCACCACCACCACCACCACTACTATCACCACCACTACTATCACCACCACTACTATCACCACCACCACCACCACTACTATCACCACTACTACCACTACTATCACCACCACCACTACTATCACCACCACCACCACCACTACTATCACCACCACTACTATCACCACCACTACCACTACTATCACCACCACCACCACTACTATCTCCACCACTACCACTACTATCACCACCACTACTATCACCACCACTACCACTACTATCACCACCACTACCACTACTATCACCACCACCACCACTACTATCACTACCACCACCACTACTATCACTACCACTACCATCACCACCACTACCACTACTATCACCACCACCACCACTACTATCACTACCACTACCACTACTATCACCACCACCACTATCACCACCACCACTATCACCACCACTACTATCACCACCACCACTATCACTACCACTACCACTACTATCACCACCACCACTATCACCACCACTACTATCACCACCACCACTATCACCACCACTACCACTACTATCACCACCACCACCACTACTATCACTACCACTACCACTACTATCACCACCACCACTATCACCACCACTACCACTACTATCACCACCACTACTATCACTACCACTACTATCACTATCACCACCACTACTATCACCACCACCACTATCACCACCACCACTACTATCACCACCACCACCACCACTACTACTATCACCACCACTACCACTACTATCACCACCACTACCACTACTATCACCACCACTACTATCACCACCACTACCACCACCACCACTATCCCCACCACTACTATCACTACCACCACTACCACCAACACTATCACCACCACCACCACCACCACTACTATCACCACCACCACTATCACCACCACCAACACTATCACCACCACCACTATCACCACCACCACCACCACTACTATCACCACCACCACTATGACCACCACTACTATCACCACCACCACCACTACTATCACCACCACCACCACTACTATCACCACCACCAACACTATCACCACCACCACTATCACCACCACCACCACCACTACTATCACCACCACCAACACTATCACCACCACCACTATCACCACCACCACCACCACTACTATCACCACCACTACTATCACCACCACCAACACTATCACCACCACCAACACTATCACCACCACCACTATCACCACCACCACTACTATCACCACCACCAACACTATCACCACCACTACTACCACCACGACTATCACCATCACCAACACTATCACCACCACTACCACTACTATCACCACCACCAACACTATCACCACCAACACTATCACCACCACCACTACTATCACCACTACCACTATTACCACCATTATCACCACCACCACTATCACCACCATTATCACCACCACTACTATCACCACCACTATCACCACCATTATCACCACCACTACTATCACCACGACTATCACCACCACCACGACTATCACCACCACTACTATCACCACCACCATTATCACCACCACCACCAACACTATCACCACCACCACCACCACCAGCACGACTATCACCACCACCACCACCACCACCACCACTATCACCACCACCACCACCACCACCACTATCACCACCACCACCACCACCACCACTATCACCACCACCACCACCACCACCACCAGCACGACTATCACCACCACTATCACCACCACCACCTGGTAGATAATTATTGATACACACAGGAAACTGTTGAGCCTGAAAAGCCCAGCAGCGTTGCAGTTCTTGACACAAACCGGTGCGCATCAACTACCCTACCCCGTTTAAAGGCACTTAAATCGTTTGTCTTGCCCCTTCACCCTCCGAATGGCACACATACAACAATTAATGTCTCAAGGCTTAAAAATCCTTCTTTAACCTGTCTCCTCCACTGCATCTACACTGATTGAAGTGGATTTAACAAGCTACGTCAATAAGGGATCACAGCTGTGACCTGAAATCGCTTGGTGAGTCTGTCATGGAAAGAGCAATCTTGATGCTTGGTAGCCAGACGAGGAGGTTTATTATGTAAATCCAGGTGCATGGAGGAATAAAACGTCAATATTTGAAAAAACTAAAATATTACTGGTGTGCTGCAATTTCTATTTCAAATACTCTTTGCTGAGAACATACCCACAATGCATCACTTACCTCCCGAGAAGTGTTGGTGAAGCAAAAAAAGGAAAAAGGATTCTATGTTCTAGAAGCCAACTGTACAGTTGACCTCCTACACATTTGCCATGACAACACAACGACAGCTGACCTCTCCCGGCGTGTTGGAGTGTTGGGGGCAATACAAGGTTATATGAGGGAAACAAACATCCATGAGTCTAATTTGTTGTGAAAAGGATGATTGATTTTCAGAGCTAATTAAATATATCCAAGAGAGGGAGAGAAAGAGGGAGAGCGTGGAGAGGGAGGGGAGAGATCCCTGGACAGAGGTGTCTGTACGACAGTCGATAATTTCCACATAGCCACTTTACAACAAGAGTTAAATCAATACGTGAGTGAGTGGATCAAGTTGCCTAGGCAACCTTTTCCACGATGAGAAGACGTGGGAGTGTAGCTAGGAGCCGCGTCCCAGTAGTCTAACATGGATCCTCACCTCCTCTACCTGAAGGATCCTCACCTCCTCTACCTGAAGGATCCTCTCCTCCTCTACCTGAAGGATCCTCACCTCCTCTACCTGAAGGAGCCTCTCCTTCTCTACCTGAAGGATCCTCTCCTCCTCTACCTGAAGGATCCTCACCTCCTCTACCTGAAGGATCCTCTCCTCCTCTACCTGAAGGATCCTCTCCTCCTCTACCTGAAGGATCCTCACCTCCTCTACCTGAAGGATCCTCTCCTCACCTCCTCTACCTGAAGGATCCTCTCCTCACCTCCTCTACCTGAAGGATCCTCACCTCCTCTACCTGAAGGATCCTCTCCTCCTCTACCTGAAGGATCCTCACCTCCTCTACCTGAAGGATCCTCACCTCCTCTACCTGAAGGATCCTCTCCTTCTCTACCTGAAGGATCCTCTCCTCCTCTACCTGAAGGATCCTCACCTCCTCTACCTGAAGGATCCTCTCCTCCTCTACCTGAAGGATCCTCACCTCCTCTACCTGAAGGATCCTCACCTCCTCTACCTGAAGGATCCTCACCTCCTCTACCTGAAGGATCCTCTCCTCCTCTACCTGAAGGATCCTCACCTCCTCTACCTGAAGGATCCTCACCTCCTCTACCTGAAGGATCCTCACCTCCTCTACCTGAAGGATCCTCTCCTCCTCTACCTGAAGGATCCTCTCCTCCTCTACCTGAAGGATCCTCTCCTCCTCTACCTGAAGGATCCTCACCTCCTCTACCTGAAGGATCCTCACCTCCTCTACCTGAAGGATCCTCACCTCCTCTACCTGAAGGATCCTCACCTCCTCTACCTGAAGGATCCTCACCTCCTCTACCTGAAGGATCCTCTCCTCCTCTATCTGAAGGATCCTCTCCTCCTCTACTTGTATCAGTCTGTGAAAGAACTGGATGGGTGAAAGTGACTGCCCTGGTGAGAGGCAAGGGGGAGGAGGGAAAAGTAGAGGAAGCTAATGAAGACTTGCGATGAACCCTTGTCTTTCTTGCACTAACACTCACAGGAGGAGAGGGAGAGGCAACCACTGGAAACGTATTGAGAAGCATCCCTGGTAGCACAGAGTTCAGTCCAAACTCCCACTTTCTCTATCCTAGAGGGGAGGTTGATAGGAGCCAGTCAGACAGACAGTGTCCAGTACTAGAGAGAACACTGTTGGTCTGCTGGGAGATGGTAGGTGGTTAAGATGTGTTACAGACAGATACTGTACAGCGGTACCAAGATGTGTTACAGACAGATACTGTGCAGCGGTACCAAGCTGTGTTACAGATACTGTACAGCGGTACCAAGCTGTGTTACAGACAGATACTGTACAGCGGTACCAAGATGTGTTACAGATACTGTGCAGCGGTACCAAGATGTGTTACAGACAGATACTGTACAGCGGTACCAAGATGTGTTACAGACAGATACTGTACAGCGGTACCAAGCTGTGTTACAGACAGATACTGTACAGCGGTACCAAGATGTGTTACAGACAGATACTGTGCAGCGGTACCAAGATGTGTTACAGACAGATACTGTACAGCGGTACCAAGCTGTGTTACAGACAGATACTGTACAGCGGTACCAAGATGTGTTACAGACAGATACTGTGCAGCGGTACCAAGCTGTGTTACAGATACTGTGCAGCGGTACCAAGATGTGTTACAGACAGATACTGTACAGCGGTACCAAGCTGTGTTACAGACAGATACTGTACAGCAGTACCAAGATGTGTTACAGACAGATACTGTACAGCGGTACCAAGCTGTGTTACAGACAGATACTGTACAGCGGTACCAAGATGTGTTACAGACAGATACTGTACAGCGGTACCAAGATGTGTTACAGACAGATACTGTGCAGCGGTACCAAGATGTGTTACAGACAGATACTGTACAGCGGTACCAAGATGTGTTACAGACAGATACTGTACAGCGGTACCAAGCTGTGTTACAGACAGATACTGTACAGCGGTACCAAGATGTGTTACAGACAGATACTGTACAGCGGTACCAAGCTGTGTTACAGACAGATACTGTACAGCGGTACCAAGATGTGTTACAGACAGATACTGTACAGCGGTACCAAGATGTGTTACAGACAGATACTGTGCAGCGGTACCAAGATGTGTTACAGACAGATACTGTACAGCGGTACCAAGATGTGTTACAGACAGATACTGTACAGCGGTACCAAGCTGTGTTACAGACAGATACTGTACAGCGGTACCAAGATGTGTTACAGACAGATACTGTACAGCGGTACCAAGCTGTGTTACAGACAGATACTGTACAGCGGTACCAAGATGTGTTACAGACAGATACTGTACAGTGGTACCAAGATGTGTTACAGACAGATACTGTACAGTGGTACCAAGCTGTGTTACAGACAGATACTGTACAGCGGTACCAAGATGTGTTACAGACAGATACTGTACAGTGGTACCAAGATGTGTTACAGACAGATACTGTACAGTGGTACCAAGATGTGTTACAGACAGATACTGTACAGCGGTACCAAGCTGTGTTACAGACAGATACTGTGCAGCGGTACCAAGATGTGTTACAGACAGATACTGTACAGTGGTACCAAGATGTGTTACAGACAGATACTGTACAGCGGTACCAAGCTGTGTTACAGACAGATACTGTGCAGCGGTACCAAGCTGTGTTACAGACAGATACTGTGCAGCGGTACCAAGCTGTGTTACAGACAGATACTGTACAGTGGTACCAAGATGTGTTACAGACAGATACTGTACAGCGGTACCAAGCTGTGTTACAGACAGATACTGTGCAGCGGTACCAAGATGTGTTACAGACAGATACTGTGCAGCGGTACCAAGCTGTGTTACAGACAGATACTGTACAGCGGTACCAAGATGTGTTACAGACAGATACTGTACAGTGGTACCAAGATGTGTTACAGACAGATACTGTACAGTGGTACCAAGCTGTGTTACAGACAGATACTGTACAGCGGTACCAAGATGTGTTACAGAGAAATACTGTACAGTGGTACCAAGATGTGTTACAGACAGATACTGTACAGTGGTACCAAGATGTGTTACAGACAGATACTGTACAGCGGTACCAAGCTGTGTTACAGACAGATACTGTGCAGCGGTACCAAGATGTGTTACAGACAGATACTGTACAGTGGTACCAAGATGTGTTACAGACAGATACTGTACAGCGGTACCAAGCTGTGTTACAGACAGATACTGTGCAGCGGTACCAAGCTGTGTTACAGACAGATACTGTGCAGCGGTACCAAGCTGTGTTACAGACAGATACTGTACAGTGGTACCAAGATGTGTTACAGACAGATACTGTACAGCGGTACCAAGCTGTGTTACAGACAGATACTGTGCAGCGGTACCAAGATGTGTTACAGACAGATACTGTGCAGCGGTACCAAGCTGTGTTACAGACAGATACTGTACAGCGGTACCAAGATGTGTTACAGACAGATACTGTACAGCGGTACCAAGCTGTGTTACAGATACTGTGCAGCGGTACCAAGCTGTGTTAGACAGATACTGTACAGCGGTACCAAGCTGTGTTACAGACAGATACTGTACAGCGGTACCAAGCTGTGTTAGATACTGTGCAGCGGTACCAAGCTGTGTTACAGATACTGTGCAGCGGTACCAAGCTGTGTTACAGACAGATACTGTGCAGCGGTACCAAGCTGTGTTAGATACTGTGCAGCGGCACCAAGCTGTGTTACAGATACTGTGCAGCGGTACCAAGCTGTGTTACAGATACTGTACAGCGGTACCAAGCTGTGTTACAGATACTGTGCAGCGGTACCAAGCTGTGTTAGACAGATACTGTACAGCGGTACCAAGCTGTGTTAGACAGATACTGTACAGCGGTACCAAGCTGTGTTAGACAGATACTGTACAGCGGTACCAAGCTGTGTTACAGACAGATACTGTACAGCAGTACCAAGCTGTGTTACAGATACTGTGCAGCAGTACCAAGCTGTGTTACAGATACTGTGCAGCGGAACCAAGCTGTGTTACAGACAGATACTGTACAGCGGTACCAAGCTGTGTTACAGACAGATACTGTACAGCAGTACCAAGCTGTGTTACAGATACTGTGCAGCGGAACCAAGCTGTGTTACAGACAGATACTGTACAGCGGTACCAAGCTGTGTTACAGACAGATACTGTACAGCGGTACCAAGCTGTGTTACAGACAGATACTGACCAGCGGTACCAAGCTGTGTTACAGACAGATACTGTTCAGTGGTACCAAGCTGTGTTACAGACAGATACTGTACAGCGGTACCAAGCTGTGTTACAGACAGATGCTGTGCAGCGGTACCAAGCTGTGTTACAGACAGATGCTGTGCAGCGGTACCAAGCTGTGTTACAGACAGATACTGTGCAGCGGTACCAAGCTGTGTTACAGACAGATACTGTACAGCGGTACCAAGCTGTGTTACAGACAGATACTGTGCAGCGGTACCAAGCTGTGTTACAGATACTGTGCAGCGGTACCAAGCTGTGTTACAGATACTGTGTTAGAGAGAAGCTGAGTTACAGACAGATACTGTTCAGTGGTACCAAGCTGTGTTACAGACAGATACTGTACAGCGGTACCAAGCTGTGTTACAGACAGATGCTGTGCAGCGGTACCAAGCTGTGTTACAGACAGATGCTGTGCAGCGGTACCAAGCTGTGTTACAGACAGATACTGTACAGCGGTACCAAGCTGTGTTACAGACAGATACTGTACAGCGGTACCAAGCTGTGTTACAGACAGATGCTGTGTTACAGACAGATACTGTGTTAGAGAGAAGCTGAGTTGTCGGTTTCCATTTTCCTGGAGAGCTTCCAGGTCGGCAGCCTGTAGTTCTATCCCAGCAGTAAGACCAGAGTTGGAGAAACCTACTCTGGCTGGTTAGATTTCACAGTTGATCCGTTTGCTAAGCACAACACAAACAGATCTGGGATCAGGCTAGCTTCACAATGACCATATGACACAGAACGATTAGTTAGTATTTATAAACTGGGTGGGTCGAACCCTGAATGCTGATTGGCTGACAGCCGTGGTATATCAGACCGTATACCACGCGTATGACAAAACATGTATTTTTACTGCTCTATTTACATTGATAACCAGTTTATAGCCTGTTGAACCTCTCTTTCGTATCGTCGGAGATCCCAAAGATTGGAAAGCTGCCGCAGTCATCCCCCTCTTCAAAAGGGGGAGACACTCTAGACCCAAACTGTTACAGACCTATATCTATCCTACCCTGCCTTTCTAAGGTCTTCGAAAGCCAAGTTAACAAACAGATCACTGACCATTTCGAGTCCCACCGTACCTTCTCCGCTATGCAATCTGGTTTCCGAGCTGGTCATGGGTACACCTCAGCCACGTTCAAGGTCCTAAACGATATCATAACTGCCATCGATAAGAGACAGTACTGTGCAGCCGTATTCATCGACCTGGCTAAGGCTTTCGACTCTGTCAATCACCACATTCTTATCGGCAGACTCAACAGCCTTGGTTTCTCAAATGACTGCCTCGCCTGGTTCACCAACTACTTCTCAGATAGAGTTCAGTGTGTCAAATCGGAGGGCCTGTTGTCCGGACCTCTGGAAGTCTCTATGGGGGTGCCACAGGGTTCAATTCTCAGGCCGACTCTTTCATCTGTATATATCAATGATGTCGCTCTTGCTGCTGGTGATTCTTTGATCCACCTCTACGCAGATGACACCATTCTGTATACATCTGGCCCTGCTTTGGACACTGTGTTAACTAACCTCTAGACGAGCTTCAATGCCATACAACTCTCCTTCCATGGCCTCCAACTTCTCTTAAATGCAAGTAAAACTAAATGCATGCTCTTCAACCGATCGCTGCCCGCACCTGCCCGCCGGTCCAGTATCACTACTCTGGACGGTTCTGACTTAGAATATGTGGACAGCTACAAATACCTAGGTGTCTGGCTAGACTGTAAACTCTCCTTCCATACTCATATTAAACATCTCCAATCCAAAATTATATCTAGAATCGGCTTCCTATTTCGCAACAAAGCATCCTTCACTCATGCTGCCAAACATACCCTCGTAAAACTGGACTATCCTACCGATCCTTGACTTCGGCGATGTCATTTACAAAATAGCCTCCAACACTCGACTCAGCAAATTGGATGCAGTCTATCACAGTGCCAGTTATTTTGTCACCAAAGCCCCATATACTACCCACCACTGCGACCTGTATGCTCTCGTTGGCTGGCCCTTGCTTCATATTCATCGCCAAACCCACTGGCTCCAGGTCATCTATGTCTTTGCTAGTTAAAGCCCCGCCTTATCTCAGCTCACCATAGCAGCACCCACCCGTAGCCCACGCTCCAGCAGGTATATTTCACTGGTCACCCCCAAAACCAATTCCTCATTTGGCCGCCTTTCCTTCCAGTTCTCTGCTGCCGATGACTGGAACAAACTGCAAAAATCACTAAAGCTGGAGACTAATGTCTCCATAACTAACTTTAAGCAGCTGACAGATCATTGCACCTGTAAATATCCCATCCAACTACCTCATCCCCATATTGTTATTTTTTCTTTGCACCCCAGTATCTCTACTTGCACATCTATCACTCCAGTCCACTCCACTCCACTCCAGAGTTTAATTGCTAAATTGTAATCACTACGGCCTATTTATTGCCTTACCTCCCTAATCTTACTTCATTTGCACACACTGTATATAGACTTTTCTATTGTATTATTGACTGTACGTTTGTTTATTCCATGTGTAACTCTGTGTTGTTGTCTGTGTCAAACTGCTTTGCTTTATCTTGTCCAGGTCGCAGTTGTGAATGAGAACTTGTTCTCAAATGGCCTACCTGGTTAAATAAAGGTGATCTGGTCTACCTGGTTAAATAAAGGTGATTTGGCCTACCTGGTTAAATAAAGGTGATTTGGCCTACCTGGTTAAATAAAGGTGATCTGGTCTACCTGGTTAAATAAAGGTGATCTGGTCTACCTGGTTAAATAAAGGTGATCTGGTCTACCTGGTTAAATAAAGGTGATCTGGTCTACCTGGTTAAATAAAGGTGATCTGGCCTACCTGGTTAAATAAAGGTGATCTGGCCTACCTGGTTAAATAAAGGTGATTTGGCCTACCTGGTTAAATAAAGGTGATCTGGTCTACCTGGTTAAATAAAGGTGATCTGGCCTACCTGGTTAAATAAAGGTGATCTGGTCTACCTGGTTAAATAAAGGTGATCTGGTCTACCTGGTTAAATAAAGGTGATCTGGTCTACCTGGTTAAATAAAGGTGATCTGGCCTACCTGGTTAAATAAAGGTGATCTGGCCTACCTGGTTAAATAAAGGTGATCTGGTCTACCTGGTTAAATAAAGGTGATCTGGTCTACCTGGTTAAATAAAGGTGATCTGGCCTACCTGGTTAAATAAAGGTGATCTGGTCTACCTGGTTAAATAAAGGTGATCTGGCCTACCTGGTTAAATAAAGGTGATCTGGTCTACCTGGTTAAATAAAGGTGATCTGGTCTACCTGGTTAAATAAATAAATAATAATAGCAATAAGGCACCTCTGGGGTTTGTGATATATGACCAATATACCACGCCTCAGGACTGTATCCAGGCACTCCGCATTGTGTCGTATCCCACACCTCATCGGGCATTATTAAGTATACAATATGCTTCAGTACCTTGTTGAAATGTATGGAGACAGAAGAAACACTGACCACAAAACAGATCTGGGATCAGGCTAGCTTCACAATGACCAGATGACACAGAATGATTAGTCAGTGTGTAAACAATATGCTTCCAGTGCCTTGTTGAAATGTATGGAGACAGAAGAAACAGACCACATATTTGTAATTAAACTATATTTTAACAACTGTCAATTCTATATGGTACAATATTGACCAGGAGTCACAGAAGTGGAGTCATTTGATTGACAGGAAGGAGGAGGTGCTATATTGATCAGGTTCAGCCTATTGGAAGTCTGTACACACAGAGGATGTAGTGGTTACACGAGGAACAAGGGAAAGCTATATAGTCCGTACCTAGACACACTCCCATCTTGTGAAAACATTTCTCAAAACAGTGATAGAAATATATCCACTTGCATCATGGTGTTACTCACAGATCTCCCACAACAAGATGTCTCTGTTGGTGTATCGGTGGCTGTAGTACAATATTCAAATACAGTTCATCATGGCTGCGTTCTACAAAAGGTAGACTTCTGTTTTTTTGTTGTTTTTTTTAAAACGGAGGGACTATATAATATCATTACACCATACCCGCTCCCAAAATATTATATTATATAAAAGTTTAGCCCAGGAAAATGGGTACATATATTATATCTGTAGCGAAACATCCACACGTTAAGGTAATGTTGTCATTTCCATAGAGAGAGAGACTAAATACGATAGGCACAAATACAAAGAAAAACAGCAAAATAACTAAAACAAAAGAGATCTCACAGGGTTGATTTAAAGACCCAGATCATGTGTCGTTCTCATAAAGTATTCTTTCCCATAGTTCCTAGTTTATAGTTCACCCAGACAGCAGCAACAACCAAGTCCCCCCCTAAAATATCCCCACTGACCACACTAACAAAACAGACCAAAGTAATGGAGGAAGCACATATCCTATATGAACAACAGATTTTAAAGACATACTTCATACTTTTGTTCTAGAAAACTGACAGAACGAAATCTGAAGTATTATACATGCAAAATCCTCATTAAACATCGCACTCGTTACAAATGGGTTATCTAGCATAGCTTAGGGGTTTCTCTGCCTCCTCGGACTACAAAGTCCTGGTTTCATCTATTCACATTTCTAAAAAGGAGCCTCGTCTTCATTTCTTATGCGCATTACATTACAGTCCTGCAGACTGGACTGCAGATTGAAAAAGGCTAATGTTTACTGAAACCCTTTAAATCCTTGGAACTTCTGTTATTGAACCAAGCATCTGTTCATTCGCTTCACGGTCTCATGACATCATCAACAGAACTACTTTTTCAAACAAGATTTTTCTCCTCTTCTTTCTCATTTTGTTCTGTTGTTGTTGTTGATGTTCTGTTGTTGTTGTTGTTCTGTTGTTGTTGATGTTCTGTTGTTGTTGATGTTCTGTTGTTGTTGATGTCCTGTTGTTGTTGATGTCCTGTTGTTGTTGTCCTAGTGTTGTTATTGTTCTGTTGTTGTTGTCGTCCTGTTGAGGTTATTGTCCTGTTGATGCTATCGTCGTGTTTTTGATGTTATTGTCCTGTTGTTGTCGTCGTGTTGTTGATGTTATTGTCCTGTCGTGGTCGTTGTTGTCCTGTCGTGGTCGTTGTGGTTGTCCTGTCATGGTCGTTGTTGTCCTGTCGTGGTCGTTGTGGTTGTCCTGTCATGGTCGTTGTTGTCCTGTCGTGGTCGTTGTGGTTGTCCTGTCATGGTCGTTGTTGTCCTGTCGTGGTCGTTGTGGTTGTCCTGTCATGGTCGTCGTTGTCCTGTCGTGGTTGCTGTTGTTGTTGTGGTTGTCACACTACTAGGATTCCTTAAATAATGTTTAAACATTTTTAATTTTCATAGCAATATTTAATTAGTGTGTCACTATGGTGATGCATGGTCATCATCCGTCTAGTTTGGCCGGTTCTCCTGAGGCACTTGATGACACCGCCGTGTCATGTATTTGTCGTGTATGCGCATATTAACTAACAAGTAACAAACTGTCTTTAAACACACCTGAGATCGACATGAAGCAACAATATAAAGACAAGTCTTACAAAGTATATATCTTCTATATTTCCCTCATGTCATAAAGAGGCCAGTGGGATTATTACTTAACTGTTGCTGTACTGCATTAGTTGTTGTAGTTTAAATACATGTAGCCCTTTTTAAACCCTTTCTTCCCTCTTAGTTCCGCCTGTAGAAACAACAGACAGAAGTATAGAACCTGTCACCTGTTCTAGAACTGGAACCTGTCTCCCCCCACAGAGACAGAGCAGTAACCAGAGAGAAGACTCTAGGTTCTAGTTCCAGAACACTGACTGACTGATACACCAGATGGAACCATCAGGTGATCCCCTGCCTGCCCTGGCCTCTCTCTATCCCCCCCCCCCCCTCCCCTCTTTTTCCCCATCCCTCCCTCACTGTACTGTGTAGTGTGTTTACAGCTGATTGGTTCAGTGTGGTCTCCACTTTGGGGGAGTGGCACCACAGAGTCCTGTCCTGAAGGTATTTATAAACCCTCCATCTCTAACCGGTCATCCCTCCATCCCTCTCTCCTCTCCTCTGTCCCTTCCTCCCTCAGTTATCCACCCCTAGTTTAGACAGGCCCTGTCTGAACTCGTGCAGCTCATCAATCTTCCCATCCAGGACGTCCATGAACTTCTTCAGCTCTCCCTTCATGTTGCCCTGCTTGGACTGGCTGTCCTCGATGTCGGCCTGAAGACCCTCTATCCTATCCTCCAGGTCCTTGTTCTTCACCTCAGCAGCCTAAAGAGACAGAGATTATGGAGTTAGACTACTGATATAATTACGTTTTAAATTCACCCCAGCTGTCTAAAGAGATATGAAGTTAGATACTGCCACAACGTTATAAATAACTATAACTTTCACCTCAGCCTACAGATAACAAACAATAACGTATATTAGTCGCCTATTTAGCAAGTTTATTAGCTTGAGAGAATATGGAGGGGGAGAAGGGGAGGAGAGAAAGGGGAGAGGGAGAGAAATTGGGGAGAGAACAGGGGGAGAGAGAACGTAAGGGAGAGGGGGAGGGAGCGGGGGAGGAAGCGAGCGGGGGAGGGAGCGAGAGAGAGGCGGAGGGAGGGAGTGGCGGAGGAAGCGAGCGAGAGGGGAAGGGAGTGAGCGGGGGAGGGAGGGAGGGAGCGGCGGAGGAAGCGAGCGAGCGAGAAGGGGAGGGAGCGAGAAGGGGAGGGAGCGAGAAGGGGAGGGAGCAATGTGGGGAGGGAGCGAGCGAGCGAGAGGGAGCGAGCGAGAAGGGGAGTGAGCGAGAAGGGAGCGAGCAAGAGAGGAAGGGAGCGAGCGAGAGGGAGGGAGCGAGCGAGAAGGGAACGAGCGAGAGGGAGCGAGTGAGCGAGAAGGGGAGGGAGCGAGCAAGGTGGGGAGGGAGTGAGAGAGAGAGAAGGAGAGGGAGGGAGAGCGGGAGGGGGAGGGAGAGAGCGAGAGGGGGAGGGAGGGAGAGCGAGAGGGAGAGCGGGAGGGGGAGGGAGAGAGCGAGAGGGGGAGGGAGAGAGCGAGAGGGGGAGGGAGGGAGAGCGAGAGGGCTAAAATGGGAGGTCTAAACTGGTGCCTGGAGGCATTTCTCAGCTGACTGTTGAAACCTGATCACTGTGTGGGAGACCTGCTTTAAATAGAGAGACCACTAGACCAGACACTACTGATACTGTCTGGTATAGAGCTAGAGTTAATAGAATGAATATAACCTGCTTTAAATAGAGAGACCACTAGACCAGACACTACTGATACTGTCTGGTATAGAGCTAGAGTTAATATAATGGATATAACCTGCTTTAAATAGAGAGACCACTAGACCAGACACTACTGATACTGTCTGGTATAGAACTAGAGTTAATAGAATGGATATAACCTGCTTTAAATAGAGAGACCACTAGACCAGACACTACTGATACTGTCTGGTATAGAGCTAGAGTTAATAGAATGAATATAACCTGCTTTAAATAGAGAGACCACTGGACCAGACACTACTGCTACTGTCTGGTATAGAGCTAGAGTTAATATAATGGATATAACCTGCTTTAAATAGAGAGACCACTAGACCAGACACTACTGCTACTGTCTGGTATAGAGCTAGAGTTAATAGAATGGATATAACCTGATTTAAATAGAGAGACCACTGGAACAGACACTACTGCTACTGTCTGGTATAGAGCTAGAGTTAATAGAATGGATATAACCTGCTTTAAATAGAGAGACCACTGGACCAGACACTACTGATACTGTCTGGTATAGAGCTAGAGTTAATAGAATGGACATAACCCCTTCAGACCATGGAGCTTTAGTGTGATACAATACATCCAATATGGTGGAGATGCTAACATGTGATCATCACGATGGTTGTTACCATTGTTGCTGCATGTGTCTGACAGAGAAGAGAGTGGTGTTCTGAGCTATTCTGCCATGACAACCACTAGTGAATATTGCTTTGAACAGGAATGTCAGTGCTATTTGAGTCTATGTCTAATGGCTTGCTGAGGGGGTTCTCTGATCCATTGTGTCTAAAGGGAAGAGGAGGCATGACATTGTTGGTTTTATTCCCCTCCCTCCTCTGTCTAGCCGGGTTGGCCCTGAAGCTGAAGTATTTGAGGCATGTCATTGTTGGTTTTATTCCCCTCCCTCCTCTATCTAGCCGGGTTGGACCTGAAGCTGAAGTATTTGAGGCATGTCATTGTTGGTTTTATTCCCCTCCCTCCTCTGTCTAGCCGGGTTGGACCTGAAGCTGAAGTATTTGAGGCATGTCATTGTTGGTTTTATTCCCCTCCCTCCTCTGTCTAGCCGGGTTGGACCTGAAGCTGAAGTATTTGAGGCATGTCATTGTTGGTTTTATTCCCCTCCCTCCTCTGTCTAGCCGGGTTGGACCTGAAGCTGAAGTATTTGAGGCATGTCATTGTTGGTTTTATTCCCCTCCCTCCTCTGTCTAGCCGGGTTGGACCTGAAGCTGAAGTATTTGAGGCATGTCATTGTTGGTTTTATTCCCCTCCCTCCTCTGTCTAGCCGGGTTGGACCTGAAGCTGAAGTATTTGAGGCATGTCATTGTTGGTTTTATTCCCCTCCCTCCTCTGTCTAGCCGGGTTGGACCTGAAGCTGAAGTATTTGAGGCATGTCATTGTTGGTTTTATTCCCCTCCCTCCTCTGTCTAGCCGGGTTGGACCTGAAGCTGAAGTATTTGAGGCATGTCATTGTTGGTTTTATTCCCCTCCATAGTCGGTCTAGTCGCACCGCACCGATGACAGCTTGGCTGAGGAAATACGCTGTGAGGCTGTCAGATGACCGAGGGAGGTGAGTCGCTACCGAGATATAATATATATATATCTATATATATATGAAACATCATTACTGATATAGCTTCACTACTCATATAGATCACATCAGAACCACAACACAGCTACTATCCACACAGCATCACTACCGATACATACAGCTTCACATCTCATTCAGAAACATACACTATTACCTTGTCACTACCGATACATACAGTTTCACATCTCATTCAGAAACATGTACTATTACCTTGTCACTACCGATACATACAGTTTCACATCTCATTCAGAAACATACACTATTCCCTTGTCACTACCGATACATACAGTTTCACATCTCATTCAGAAACATGTAGTATTCCCTTGTCACTACCGATACATACAGCTTCACATCTCATTCAGAAACATGTAGTATTACCTTGTCACTACCGATACATAGAGCTTCACATCTCATGTAGTATTACCTTGTCACTACCGATACATAGAGCTCACAACAGAACCACAAATATATATTATCTATACAGCTTTACCCTGTTATACTCAGGTTTGCAGAAGCAGTCTAAACAGAAAAGAGTCTGGTTAGATATATTATGTACAGTGCCTTCGGAAAGTATTCAGACCCCTTGACTTTTCCAATATTTTGTTATGTTACAGCCGTACTCTAAAATTTATTAAATACATTTTTTTTCCATCATCAATCTACACACAATACCCCATCATGACAAAGCAAAAAAGTTCTTTTTAGAAATGTTTGCTAATTTATAAAATATCACATTTACTTAAGTATTCTGACCCTTTACTCAGTACTTTGTTGAAGCACCGTTGGTAGCGATTACAGCATCGAGTCTTCTTGGGTATGACGCTACAAGCTTGGCACACCTGTATTTGGGGAGTTTCTCCCATTCTTCTCTGCAGATCTTCTCAAACTCTGTCAGGTTGGATGGGGAGCGTTGCTGCACAGCTATTTTCAGGTCTCTCCAGAGATGTTCGATCGGGTTCAAGTCCGGGCTCTGGCTGGAGCACTCAAGGACATTCAGAGATTTGTCCTGAAGCCACTCCTGCGTTGTCTTGGCTGTGTGCTTACGGTCGTTGTCCTGTTGGAAGGTGAACCTTCGCCCCAGTCTGAGGTCCTGAGCACTCTAGAGCAGGTTTTCATCAAGGATCTCTCTGTACTTTGCTCCCATTCATCTTTGCCTCGATCCTGACTAGTCTCCCAGTCCCTGCCACTGAAAAACATCCCCACAGCATGATGCTGCCACCACCATGCTTCACCGTAGGGATGGTGCCAGGTTTCCTCCAGATGTGATGCTTGGCATTCAGGCCAACGAGTTCAATCTTGGTTTCATCAGACCAGAGAATCTTGTTTCTCAAGGTCTGAGTCTTTAGGTGCCTTTTGGCAAACTCCAAGCGGGCTGTCATGTGCCTTTTACTGAGGAGTGGCTTCCGTCTGGCCACCCAACCATAAAGGCCTGATTGGTGAAGTGCTGTAATGATGGTTGTCCTTCTGGAAGGTTCATTGGAAACAGGGATGCACCTGAGCTCAATTTCGAGTCTCATAGCAAAGGGTCTGAATACTTATGTAAAGTATTCAGATCCCATAAGTTTCTTTAATACATTTTCAAAAATTCCCCAAAAACCTGTTTTCGCTTTGTCATTATGGGGTATTGTGATGTATTGTGTGTGGATTGCTGGGTATTTTTATTTATTTCATCCATTTTAGAATAAGGTTGTAACATAACAAAATGTGGAAAAAGTCAAGCGGTCTGAGTACTTTCCGAAGGCCCTGTATATTTCTGAAATGATTCCTCTGTCTACATAGCAGCTAATCACGTTCTCTCTACACCGGGGGGTCAGTCAGGCCCGCGGGGGGTCAACCAGGCCCGCGGGGGGTCCAATTAAAAATTATTTCTCCCCAATTTCGATCTTGTCTTATTGCTGCAACTCCCCAATAGGCTCAGGAGGCGAAGGTTGACTCATGCATCCTCCGAAACATGACCCATCAAACCACGCTTCTTAACACCCGCCCACTTAACCCGGAAGCTAGCCGCACCAATGTGTCGGAGGAAACACCGTTCACCTGACGATTGAGGCCAGCCTGCAGGCGTGCGGCCCGCCACAAGGAGTCGCTAGAGCGCGATGAGCCAAGTAAATCCCCCCAGGCCAAACCCTCCCCTAACCCGGACGACACTGGGTCAGTTGTGCACCGCCCTATGGGACTCCCGATCACAGCCGGTTGTGATACAGCCTGGGATCGAACCCGAGTCTGTAGTGATGCCTCTAGCACTGCAGTGCCTTAGACCGTTGTGCCACTCGGGAGGCCCAATCCTAACTCAATATACTTTAAAATGACTAAAATCAAATTCTAAATCTGGCACTCCGATATTCTAAATCTGGCCCTCCAAGCCAGTCCCACTGCTCTTTAACTTGTCATTCTGCCCCTCTAATCAGGGACTGATTTAGACCTAGAACACTAGACGGGAGCAAAGAATTATCAGGTACCACAGACAACCAGAAGTAGTCTGGACCTCATAGGGTCAGAGTTCAATACCCCTGGTCTACTATCTGAACGTGCCATAACTCTTTCACCTGGTTGACAGATCTGTCTCTACTGGGGACCAGCTACCATACCACAGAGACCAACATGCATATTAAGACCTCTCTCTCTCCTCTCTCAGTAGCACAAGTTTGAGTTCACTTAAGGCAATGTTGTTGGGTTTACATGAACCTTTGCTAGAGGCGGTTTGTTTGATGGCTTTCATGGGTTCTTCAGTGCCTTTAATCTAGCATGATACCTACAATGATATTGTATTATGGACACTTACATGTAAACAGTACGTATGCACTCAGCGATGAAGAATTAACAATGGAACATCAGTCATCATAACAAGAACTAGCACTGCCTGGTCCTCCATTTCCTGTTACGCTACCTGCATGCTGAGCACGGGCTAACCCCTGTTCAACACGGACGCTGGCAACCAATGACAAGATCCTGGAACTCGTCACGGCTCTGGTTCCTTCGTCAGCGCTTGAGGGCCAGGTCTGAGTTATGGGCCGCCCACTCCTGCATCGGCACGGATTCTCAAACCGGTCACGGATTATGAGCCATAATCCTCTACTGCTTGTGTGTGGAGCTACATTAGTTCCATCAGTATTGGAATTCTGAGTGTGGAGCCTACATTAGTTCCGTCAGTATTGGAATTCTGAGTGTGGAGCCTACATTAGTTCCATCAGTATTGGAATTCTGAGTGTGGAGCCTACATTAGTTCCATCAGTATTGGAATTCTGAGTGTGGAGCCTACATTAGTTCCGTCAGTATTGGAATTCTGAGTGTGGAGCCTACATTAGTTCCGTCAGTATTGGAATTCTGAGTGTGGAGCCTACATTAGTTCCGTCAGTATTGGAATTCTGAGTGTGGAGCCTACATTAGTTCCGTCAGTATTGGAATTCTGAGTGTGGAGCCTACATTAGTTCCGTCAGTATTGGAATTCTGAGTGTGGATCCTACATTAGTTCCGTCAGTATTGGAATTCTGAGTGTGGATCCTACATTAGTTCCGTCAGTATTGGAATTCTGAGTGTGGAGCCTACATTAGTTCCATCAGTATTGGAATTCTGAGTGCGGAGCCTACATTAGTTCCATCAGTATTGGAATTCTGAGTGCGGAGCCTACATTAGTTCCATCAGTATTGGAATTCTGAGTGTGGAGCCTACATTAGTTCCATCAGTATTGGAATTCTGAGTGCGGAGCCTACATTAGTTCCATCAGTATTGGAATTCTGAGTGCGGAGCCTACGTTACTTCCGTCAGCATTGCTAATACGATCATGATTGTGTCAGCCTAACGTTCCAGTAGCTATGCTGCTTCTGTTTTGCATCACATCTGATACAATATATAACACCGACGCTGCATTTACTTTGCAGGTGGCTGGCTGGGCTCATAGGTCAAATATTCTCATGTACCAAGATGACAGCTCATCTTGCTCAGCAAGGCCACACGGCGGTGCAGCTACAGTATATTGACAGATGATTGACTGTGTTCATAGGTAGAATATCCTCATGATCCACCCGGCAGGGTATCACTATGGCAGGCCGGTTCATACTAGTATATTTCCCATGTACCAAGAGTATAATAGCCATACGGCTGCATTAGCTTACACAGTATTCACACATTGGCTAGTAGTCAGTCCTGTGTGGTAGAATGACCTGGTCTATTGAGAGTCTTAAACAACGCATTCTGACTTCACATAGTTAATCGCCTGGCTTGGGGGATTTGATAGAGCATATCGTCCTCACTGCCTGTAGTTATATTATCATCTTCATATGACACTTGGTTCTGGCAGTGAGCTACCCTGAAGGATCAGAGTCCTAACACTTGGTTCTGGCAGTGAGCTACCCTGAAGGATCAGAGTCCTAACACTTGGTTCTGGCAGTGAGCTACCCTGAAGGAGTAGAGTCCTAACGCCTAACGCTTGGTTCTGGCAGTGAGCTACCCTGAAGGAGTAGAGTCCTAACGCCTAACGCTTGGTTCTGGCAGTGAGCTACCCTGAAGGAGTAGAGTCCTAACGCCTAACGCTTGGTTCTGGCAGTGAGCTACCCTGAAGGAGCAGAGTCCTAACGCCTAACGCTTGGTTCTGGCAGTGAGCTACCCTGAAGGATCAGAGTCCTAACGCCTAACTCTTGGTTCTGGCAGTGAGCTACCCTGAAGGAGCAGAGTCCTAACGCCTAACGCTTGGTTCTGGCAGTGAGCTACCCTGAAGGATCAGAGTCCTAACGCCTAACGCTTGGTTCTGGCAGTGAGCTACCCTGAAGGAGCAGAGTCCTAACGCCTAACTCTTGGTTCTGGCATTGAGCTACCCTGAAGGAGCAGAGTCCTAACGCCTAACGCTTGGTTCTGGCAGTGAGCTACCCTGAAGGAGTAGAGTCCTAACGCCTGGTTCTGGCAGTGAGCTGTCCTGAAGGATCAGAGTCCTAACGCTTGGTTCTGGCAGTGAGCTACCCTGAAGGAGCAGAGTCCTAACGCCTAACGCTTGGTTCTGGCAGTGAGCTACCCTGAAGGAGCAGAGTCCTATCTCTTGGTTCTGGCAGTGAGCTACCCTGAAGGAGTAGAGTCCTAACGCTTGGTTCTGGCAGTGAGCTACCCTGAAGGAGCAGAGTCCTAACGCTTGGTTCTGGCACTGAGCTACCCTGAAGGAGCAGAGTCCTAACGCTTGGTTCTGGCAGTGAGCTACCCTGAAGGAGTAGAGTCCTAACGCTTGGTTCTGGCAGTGAGCTACCCTGAAGGAGCAGAGTCCTAACGCTTGGTTCTGGCAGTGAGCTACCCTGAAGGAGCAGAGTCCTAACGCTTGGTTCTGGCACTGAGCTACCCTGAAGGAGCAGAGTCCTAACGCCTAACGCTTGGTTCTGGCACTGAGCTACCCTGAAGGAGCAGAGTCCTAAAGCCTAACGCTTGGTTCTGGCAGTGAGCTACCCTGAAGGAGCAGAGTCCTAACTCCTAACGCTTGGTTCTGGCAGTGCGCTACCCTGAAGGAGCAGAGTCCTAACTCCTAACGCTTGGTTCTGGCAGTGCGCTACCCTGAAGGAGTAGAGTCCTGACGCTTGGTTCTGGCAGTGAGCTACCCTGAAAGAGCAGAGTCCTAACGCTTGGTTCTGGCAGTGCGCTACCCTGAAGGAGCAGAGTCCTAACTCCTAACGCTTGGTTCTGGCAGTGAGCTACCCTGAAGGATCAGAGCCCTAACTCTTAGACATGCATTGTAATCTTTTCTAATAAATGGTTAAACGTACAGGTGGTGTTTTATTTCTGAAGTAAGGAAGTAGCCAGAAAGGCTCATAGGGCAGGAGCCCATCTCCTGTTTCTGTAGCATGACGCAGCTTGATGTACCAGTACACCCCCTAGACAGAACGCTAGTCTATCTCCTGTTTCTGTAGCATGACGCAGCTTGATGTATCAGTACACCCCCTGGACAGAACGCTAGTCTATCTCCTGTGTCTGTAGTGTGAGTCAGCTTGATGTACCAGTACACCCCCTAGACAGAACGCTAGTCTATCTCCTGTTTCTGTAGCATGATGCAGCTTGATGTACCAGTACACCCCCTAGACAGAACGCTAGTCTATCTCAGGGCTTTACCTTCAATCTATTTTCTTAATGCCGAGTGCCAAGCAGAGACGCATCTGGTCCCATTTTTACAATCTTTGGTACGACTCGGCCGGAACTCCTAACCTTCCAATCTCAGGACGGACACTAAAACCACAAAGGCCACTGAGTTGGGCTTAGAAATAAATACAAGTGAGTTTTATCTCTGAAACTGACGGATTTCCAGAGACTGAATGTGTGACCCTGGTTTCCAGAACGGTCTCTACTTGAGACCAGCTCCCATACCATAGATCCAGTCTGGTTTATGTCAGATCCTTTGTGGTTGTCAGGTTATGAGTGTGATGTACGGTAGGCTTTGACACTGGTCACAGAGAAACAGATGGTCTGATCTAGGGTAGGTTTAAACACAGACTGGTTTTGATAACGGGTTAGACTAGATGTATGGCTGGGTTTAATAGCAGTATGGGTTAGTATATCACTTTAGGGGTGGGTATACCAGGTGGTCCCTGTTGCCGGGTAGAAAGGGAGAATGAAGATGTGGTGTGTGAATCAATCTAGACTCAGGGTTTCTCACACCAGTCAGTCAGTCAGTCATCTAGATACTGTAGGATCTGAGAGCAATGTGTGTGTGTCTGTGCACGTCCAGCCAGCCAACAACATTCTGTAGGATCTCCCCCAGCCAGCCATGACCAATATCTGTCAACATGCTGTTGGATCTCCCCCAGCCAGCCATGACCAATATCTGTCAATATGCTGTTGGATCTCCCCCAGCCAGCCATGACCAATATCTGTCAATATGCTGTTGGATCTCCCCCAGCCAGCCATGACCAATATCTGTCAACATGCTGTTGGATCTCCCCCAGCCAGCCATGACCAATATCTGTCAACATGCTGTTGGATCTCCCCCAGCCAGCCATGACCAATATCTGTCAACATGCTGTTGGATCTCCCCCAGCCAGTCATGACCAATATCTGTCAACATGCTGTTGGATCTCCCCCACCCAGCCATGACCAATATCTGTCAACATGCTGTTGGATCTCTCCCACCCAGCCATAACCAATATCTGTCAACATGCTGTTGGATCTCTCCCACCCAGCCATGACCAATATCTGTCAACATGCTGTTGGATCTCTCCCACCCAGCCATGACCAATATCTGTCAACATGCAGTAGGATCTCTCCCACCCAGCCATGACCAATATCTGTCAACATGCTGTAGGATCTCTCCCACCCAGCCATGACCAATATCTGTCAACATGCTGTAGGATCTCTCCCACCCAGCCATAACCAATATCTGTCAACAGCACACTGACATCTTCAGCTGTTTCTGCCAAGCTGATACATTATATTACATTTGATTAACAATGATTCTGTCTGCGTCCCAAAGGCATCCTTTATAGTGCACTCCTTTTGACCAGGGCCCATAGGGGCCCATAGGGGTCTGGACTAAAGTAGTGCACTATAAAGGGAATAGGTTGCCATTTGGGATGCAACCCATGTCTTTATGAGAAGAATGCTCTTCATGTTCAAGAGGAGAGATCTGTAATTACAATACTGTGATCAAATAGAACTGTGATTCAAATAGAACTGTGATCCAATGGAAGTGTGATTCAATAGAACTGTGATTCAAATAGAACTGTGATTCAATGGAACTGTGATCCAATGGAACTGTGATTCAATAGAACTGTGATCCAATGGAACTGTGATCCAACGGAACTGTGATTCAATGGAACTGTGATCCAATGGAACTGTGATTCAATAGAACTGTGATCCAATGGAACTGTGATCCAACGGAACTGTGATCCAACGGAACTGTGATTCAATAGAACTGTGATCCAATGGAACTGTGATCCAACGGAACTGTGATCCAACGGAACTGTGATCCAACGGAACTGCGATCCAACGGAACTGCGATCCAACAGAACTGTGATCAAATAGAACTGTGATCAAATAGTTTCCATTGTTGAGAATGTAACTCTCCACTCTAGTCTATTCTTTAGGAGAGAATACCTTTTAATAACAGTGTGGATCATAGCAACCATTTAACACGATATACAGTATCCTCATCATAGTTCTAAATAGAACACTACTGGACCTGTTATTAATACAGGACCATGTGGAATATAACGGACCTGTTATTAATACAGAACAATGTGGAATATAATGGACCTGTTATTAATACAGGACCGTGTGGAATATAATGGAACTGTTATTAATACAGAACCATGTGGAATATAATGGACCTGTTATTAATACAGGACCATGTGGAATATAACGGACCTGTTATTAATACAGGACCATGTGGAATATAACGGACCTGTTATTAATACAGAACCATGTGGAATATAACGGACCTGTTATTAATACAGAACCATGTGGAATATAACGGACCTGTTATTAATACAGGACCATGTGGAATATAACGGACCTGTTATTAATACAGAACCATGTGGAATATAACGGACCTGTTATTAATACAGGACCATGTGGAATATAACGGACCTGTTATTAATACAGAACCATGTGGAATATAACGGACCTGTTATTAATACAGAACCATGTGGAATATAACGGACCTGTTATTAATACAGAACCATGTGGAATATAACGGACCTGTTATTAATACAGAACCATGTGGAATATAACGGACCTGTTATTAATACAGAACCACGTGGAATATAACGGACCTGTTATTAATACAGAACCACGTGGAATATAACGGACCTGTAATTAATTCAGAACCACGTGGAATATAACGGACCTGTTATTAATACAGAACCACGTGGAATATAACGGACCTGTTATTAATACAGAACCATGTGGAATATAACATACCTGTTATTAATACAGAACCACGTGGAATATAACGGACCAGTTATTAAAACAGAACCACATGGAATATAACGGACCTGTTATTAATACAGAACCACGTGGAATATAACGGACCTGTTATTAATACAGAACCACGTGGAATATAACAGACCTGTTATTAATACAGAACCACGTGGAATATAACGGACCTGTTATTAATACAGAACCACGTGGAATATAACAGACCTGTTATTAATACAGGACCACGTGGAATATAACAGACCTGTTATTAATACAGAACCACGTGGAATATAACGGACCTGTTATTAATACAGAACCACGTGGAATATAACGGACCTGTTATTAATACAGAACCACGTGGAATATAACGGACCTGTTATTAATACAGAACCACGTGGAATATAACGGACCTGTTATTAATACAGAACCACGTGGAATATAACGGACCTGTTATTAATACAGAACCACGTGGAATATAACGGACCTGTTATTAATACAGAACCACGTGGAATATAACGGACCTGTTATTAATACAGAACCACGTGGAATATAACGGACCAGTTATTAAAACAGAACCACATGGAATATAACGGACCTGTTATTAATACAGAACCACGTGGAATATAACGGACCTGTTATTAATACAGAACCACGTGGAATATAACAGACCTGTTATTAATACAGAACCACGTGGAATATAACGGACCTGTTATTAATACAGAACCACGTGGAATATAACAGACCTGTTATTAATACAGGACCACGTGGAATATAACGGACCTGTTATTAATACAGAACCACGTGGAATATAACGGACCTGTTATTAATACAGAACCACGTGGAATATAACGGACCTGTTATTAAGACAGAACCACGTGGAATATAATGGACCTGATATTAATACAGAACCACGTGGAATATAATGGACCTGTTATTAATACAGAACCACGTGGAATATAACGGACCTGTTATTAATACAGAACCACGTGGAATATAACGGACCTGTTATTAATACAGAACCACGTGGAATATAACGGACCTGTTATTAATACAGAACCACGTGGAATATAACGGACCTGTTATTAATACAGAACCACGTGGAATATAACGGACCTGTTATTAATACAGAACCACGTGGAATATAACGGACCTGTTATTAATACAGAACCACGTGGAATATAACGGACCTGTTATTAATACAGAACCACGTGGAATATAACGGACCTGTTATTAATACAGAACCACGTGGAATATAATGGACCTGTTATTAATACAGAACCACGTGGAATATAACGGACCTGTTATTAATACAGAACCATGTGGAATATTCCGAATAAACTCAGTAACAATAACTTGTTAGAGACTCAATGAACACTGAGAACAAACAAGAGGTGTGTGTGTGTGTGTGTGTGTGTGTGTGTGTGTGTGTGTGTGTGTGTGTGTGTGTGTGTGTGTGTGTGCACGTGTGATCATATTGTAATGGAACAATCTAGATCTGCTGCTTCACCCAGAGAGAGAGAGAGAGAGTGTGTCACTCACAGTTCCAGCGTATTGGGTTAGGCTTCAGTACCTGTAGTTTCTCTGTGATGCTCTCACACTCTGCCATCAGTTGAGGGATGATCTCTGCTTGCTTCCTCAGGTTCTCCAGTTCCTGGAAGGAACACACATATTAATATCCTCATCAGACCTCCTGTACCTCAGTCCTCATCAGTCCTCCTGTACCTCAGTCCTCATCAGTCCTCCTGTACCTCAGTCCTCATCAGTCCTCCTGTACCTCCTGTACCTCAGACCTCATCGGACCTCCTGTACCTCAGACCTCATCAGTCCTCCTGTACCTCAGTCCTCATCAGTCCTCCTGTACCTCCTGTACCTCAGACCTCATCAGACCTCCTGTACCTCAGTCCTCATCAGACCTCCTGTACCTCAGTCCTCATCAGTCCTCCTGTACCTCAGTCCTCATCAGTCCTCCTGTACCTCCTGTACCTCAGTCCTCATCAGACCTCCTGTACCTCAGTCCTCATCAGTCCTCCTGTACCTCAGACCTCATCAGACCTCCTGTACCTCAGACCTCATCAGTCCTCCTGTACCTCAGTCCTCATCAGACCTCCTGTACCTCAGACCTCATCAGACCTCCTGTACCTCAGTCCTCATCAGACCTCCTGTACCTCAGTCCTCATCAGACCTCCTGTACCTCAGTCCTCATCAGACCTCCTGTACCTCAGTCCTCATCAGACCTCCTGTACCTCAGGTTCTCCAGTTCCTGGAAGGAACACACATATTAATATCCTCATCAGACCTCCTGTACCTCAGTCCTCATCAGTCCTCCTGTACCTCAGTCCTCATCAGACCTACTGTACCTCAGTCCTCATCAGACCTACTGTACCTCAGTCCTCATCAGTCCTCCTGTACCTCAGTCCTCATCAGACCTCCTGTACCTCAGTCCTCATCAGACCTACTGTACCCCCAACTTCTCCACCCCCTGCCTCAGCCCCCCAACCCCATCTCAGCCCTCCACCCCCCTGTCTCCGCCACCCAACCCTGCCACTCCCCTGCCTTTGACCCTCAACCCCTCTGCCCCCCAACCCCCTGCTTCCACCTCCCCAACCCCGAGAATGACCACATCAAAATGTGATGTGTCCCGTTAGCTTAAGTGCTAATTGTTCACTTTGTTTGAAGTGGCCCCAAGGTCACGGATGGCAAGGCAACGCCACGCCACGGAAGTTCAATAATTCATGGTCACGTTTGAATTTTTTTATTTTATTGTCAGGTGCTGCAGGAGAGGAGAAGTGAGGGGTGGGAAGGTGAGAGGAAGGGGGAGAATGAGATGGGGGGGGGAGAAGGAGAGAGAAGCGAGGGAGGACAAGGAGAGCGAGAGAGAAGAAGAAGACAGCAGATGTGTGCAGGTTGCTGTGGTGAGTCATTCTTCTCCTTGTCCACTGTGACTGAAGCTACAGATGAACCACAGTGTTATGAACCCCTCACTCTCTTCCTGTTACTCTCTCACCCCATCCCTCTCTCACCCCATCCCTCTCTTGGCCTCTCTCACCCCATCCCTCTCTTGGCCTCTCTCACCCCATCCCTCTCTTGCTCTCAAAATTACGTATATTCTCTTACTCTCCATATCCCTCTAACATGATATGGATGTTTGTAAACTAGCCGTGACGATTACAGACACCGTCATGATGCTTCCATTTCTTTAATTTTTTATTTTATTTTCACCCCTTTTTTCTCCCCAATTTTGTGGTATCCAATTGGTAGTAGTTACAGGCTTGTCTCATCGCTGCAACTCTCCTATGGACTCTGGAGAGGCGAAGGTCGAAGCCATGCGTCCTCCGAAACACAACCTAACCTGCTTCTTGACACAGCGCGCATCCAACCCGGAAGCCAGCCGCACCAATGTGTCGGAGGAAACACTGTACACCTGGCGTCAGCGTGCACTGTGCCCGGCCCGCCACAGGAGTCGCTAGTGTGTGATGAGACAAGGACATCCCTGCCGGCCAAACCCTCCCCTAACCCGGACGACGCTGGGCCAATTGTGCGCCGCCCCACGGGCCTCTCGGTCGCGTCTGGACTCGAACCAGGATCTCTAGTGGCCTTAGACCACTGCGCCACTCGGGAGGCATCATGATGCTTTTAAACTACCTGTGACGATTACAGACACTGTCATGATGCTTCTAAACTAGCTGTGACGATTACAGACTATCATGCTGCTTCTCAGAGTAATCATGATCTCATCTCCTGTCTTTACAGGACTACACCACCCTAGAGACATCATCACAGCCACTCCTGGTTAGCATAATCATCTCTCCATTCAGAGAGAGAGAGGAAGGAGACCACTTAGCAGGAGTCTGATCTGTCAGACTGTTCATCTGACCCAGCAGGACACAGAGGAAAGGACCCACTTACAGCAAAATCACCAGGGCTGTGTGTGTGTGTGTGTGTGTATCAGACAGGTTCTGTCTCCTTCTCTCTGTACCTCTGAGTTCAAATCAGGGTTCATGAAATGATGATCAAAACAGGATCAACAGAAGGAAATAAATCCAAGGTGTAAATCAAACTGGTCTCAGCTTTAAAATCTTTGTCAGGGTGATTTACTGCCCAAACCAATAGGTTTCTAATAGTCACACACACACACACGGCTGAATAAACCCCCTGTCAAGAGCATGAAAGGGAAACACGCTGACAACCCTGCCGAGAGAGACAGACAGAGAGAGAGAGAGAGAGTGACAGACAGAGAGAGAGAGACAGTGCGAGAGGGCGAGAGACCAAGAGAGAGAAACCAGACAGACCATCAGCTCTAGAGTGGGAGATTAGAAAGTTGGCGGGATCTGGGGCAGGGAGGGGGGGAGTAGAAAGAGAGAACAAGAGGGAGAGAGAAACCAGACAGGTCCGGGGGAGGGGAGGAGGGGCAGTAGAAAGAGAGAACAAGAAGGTGAGAGAGGGAGAGACCAAGAGAGAGAAACCAGACAGGTCCGGGGGAGGGGAGGAAGGGCAGTAGAAAGAGACAGAGAACAACAGGGTGAGAGAGGGAGAGACCAAGAGAGACAAACCAGACAGGTCCGGGGAAGGGGGGAGTAGAAAGAGCGGTTTCCAACCAATCGGTGACATATTTTCATGAGAATATTAATAATGAAAATATGCACCTTTTCCCACCAGTGGTGTTTCCACCAAACTGACTTGTTGCTGATACAAATCAGTGTGTGATGACGTAGTGCACACAAAACGTTTTCATGTACAGAATAAAAATCCAAAAGTTGAACGTGTTTCCATCGCATTCTCAATTCTACCGATAGTTTTGTAACAAAAACTGTTGCGTTAAATAGCTCATGTGCTCCTCTGGGTCTTGGCACGTCTGCTCTAGCCAATAGCTGGCAGATACAGGGAGGGTAGGCTAGTCTATACGATGACATTATTATGGAGAAGAGAGAATATTATTTATTTGTGAAACTGCAATCAAGCATCTCACCAGAATCAGACCATCAATATTTATCAGAAAGGACCACCAACCATCACTGTTCACTTTCACCACCCTGTGAAATACATCATGCTGCAAGTCATTTAATCTGTAAAGTTATTTAATCTGTAGCCTAATAAACTGGGAAGTTATTTAATCTGTAGCCTAATAAACTGGGAAGTCATTTAATCTGTAGCCTAATAAACTGTGAAGTCATTTAATCTGTAGCCTAATAAACCGTGAAGTAATTTAATCTGTAGCCCAATAAACTGTGAAGTAATTTAATCTGTAGCCTAATAAACCGTGAAGTACTTTAATCTGTAGCCTAATAAACTGTGAAGTAATTTAATCTGTAGTCTAATAAACTGAAGTAATTTAATATGTAATCTAATAAACCGTGAAATTCATCAAACTGTCAGTCATTTAATCTGTAGCCTAATAAACTGTGAAGTCATTTAATCTGTAGTCTAATAAACTGTGAGGTCATTTAATCTGTAGCCTAATAAACTGTGAAGTCATTTAATCTGTAGCCCAATAAACCGTGAAGTCATTTCATCTGTAGCCTAATAAACCGTGAAGTAATTTAATCTGTAGCCCAATAAACTGTGAAGTCATTTAATCTGTAGCCCAATAAACTGTGAAGTAATTTAATCTGTAGCCTAATAAACTGTGAAGTAATTTAATCTGTAGCCTAATAAACTGTGAAGTAATTTAATCTGTAGTCTAATAAACTGAAGTAATTTAATATGTAGTCTAATAAACCGTGAAATTCATCAAACTGTCAGTCATTTAATCTGTAGCCTAATAAACTGTGAAGTCATTTAATCTGTAGTCTAATAAACTGCGAGGTCATTTAATCTGTAGCCTAATAAACTGTGAAGTCATTTAATCTGTAGCCCAATCAACTGTGAAGTCATTTAATCTGTAGCCTAATAAACTGTGAAGCCATTTAATCTGTAGCCTAATAAACTGTGAAGTCATTTAATCTGTAGCCTAATAAACTGTGAAGTCATTTAATCTGTAGCCTAATAAACTGTGAAGTCATTTAATCTGTAGCCTAATAAGCTGTGAAGCCATTTAATCTGTAGCCTAATAAACTGTGAAGCCATTTAATCTGTAGCCTAATAAACTGGGAAGTAATTTCATCTGTAGTCTAATAAACCGTGAAATTCATCAAACTGTCAGTCATTTAATCTGTAGCCTAATAAACTGTGAAGTCATTTAATCTGTAGCCCAATAAACTGTGAAGTCATTTAATCTGTAGCCTAATAAACTGCGAGGTCATTTAATCTGTAGTCTAATAAACTGTGAAGTCATTTAATCTGTAGCCCAATAAACTGTGCCGTTTCCCGGGTCGTAGTGGGAGGACCACACACCATATCATGGCGTGAGACTCCCAAGTTTACGTCAAAATGATGGTTATTATATAAATACGTGGGCATAAAGGCGTTTCCACCACCATTCAGTTTAGAGACACAAAAAAGATCCAATTAACAAATGATTTGTCTGCATCTATAGAATCGTACTGAAATGTCCTATTTCCATCACCGCTTTTTATACAGTAGGACTTTACTGTGGATGGAAACATGGTTCCAGCTAATGAAATGTGTCTGCAGGCAGAATCAGTATTGATCCATGAATGAACGGAAGTCCTGATCACCACGGCCATGCCGGCTCAAAGCCTCATTGGGACGAACTGGAATAAATGTCAGGGTGCGTAGAAACCAGCCATCTTGGGGCCGCAGTTGCTTGGCAGCTGGGCAGAAGTGACATGAGGACGATGTTACTGGCAGACCCAGTGCCTGGGGCTCCTGGTATCATTTAGAATGACTACGGGAGCAGAGAACAGAGGCAGGAACATTATTAATGTGGTCTGAAATAACATGACCGGGTATAGAGTCAGAGCTGACGTTACCAGAGACATTTTCTATACGCAGGAAATACTATGAATAATACAGATTTTTCCCCTTTTCTCTGCGTGTTCTTGAACGAGAAGTTATAAGACCTATAAAAACACTGAAGTCAGCAATAAACTGATAGATAATAGGTATTGATGTAACATTACACACAGAGAGGAGAGAGAGAGGGTTTATTTCACATGCTGTGGAAATATAAACGTAAATGTTTCTCATGCCAATAAATTCCTTTGAACTGAAATTGAATTGAGAGCTGAGAGAGAGAGAGAGAGAGAGCAGAGGAAGAGAGAGAGAGAGAGAGAGAGAGAGAGAGAGAGAGAGAGAGAGAGAGAGAGAGAGAGAGAGAGAGAGAGAGAGAGAGAGAGAGAGAGAGAGAGCAGAGGAAGAGAGAGAGAGAGAGAGAGAGAGCAGAGGAAGAGAGAGGGGAGAGAGAGAGCAGAGGAAGAGAGAGAGAGAGAGAGCAGAGGAAGAGAGAGAGAGAGAGAGACGGGGGAGAGAGAGGGGAGAGAGAGAGCAGAGGAAGAGAGAGAGAGAGAGATGGGGGAGAGAGAGAGCAGAGGAAGAGAGAGAGACTAATACTTCCACAGATAATTGTTCTGACATCAAAGGTCCCACAACAATATCCACCTTCTATTGGACTATAATCCCCTCCTTAGGGACAGAGAAAGGTAGAGAGGAGGGGTGGAGATTGAGAGACAGGTAGAGGGGGAGAGAGGTAGAGTGGGAAAGAGACAGGTAGAGGGGGAGAGAGGGAACGAGACATGTAGAGGGGGAGAGACAGGTAGAGGGGGAGAGACAGGTAGAGGGGGAGAGACAGGTAGAGGGGGAGAGACAGGTAGAGGGGGAGAGAGAGGTAGAGGGGGAGAGAGAGGTAGAGGGGGAGAGACAGGTAGAGGGGGAGAGACAGGTAGACGGGGAACGAGACAGGTAGACGGGGAACGAGACAGGTAGACGGGGAACGAGACAGGTAGACGGGGAACGAGACAGGTAGACGGGGAACGAGACAGGTAGACGGGGAACGAGACAGGTAGACGGGGAACGAGACAGGTAGACGGGGAACGAGACAGGTAGAGTGGGAGAGAGAGAGTGATAATAGAGATAACATGTCCCTTAGGGATAATGGGGTTAAATTTGCATATAGTCTATCAGCAAAACTACAGGGTAGTCATATGAGACCGTGTGTGTGTGTGTAGGAGTTGTGTGTGTGTGTGTGTGTCCACCTGTTCCTTGTCCTGCAGCTCCGTCTCCAGCTCCTGAACTCGTACAGTCAGCTTAGAGTTCCTCTCCTTCTCCACGTTGGCCTTTTCACACTGAGACTCCAACTCTGTTATCTACAGGAGAAAGAGCAGGAGGAGATTATAGAGCAGGAGGAGATTATAGAGGAGGAGGAGGAGATTATAGAGCAGGAGGAGTTATAGAGGAGGAGGAGATTATAGAGCAGGAGGAGTTATAGAGGAGGAGGAGATTATAGAGCAGGAGGAGTTATAGAGGAGGAGGAGGAGATTATAGAGGAGGAGGAGGAGATATAGAGCAGGATGAGATTATAGAGGAGGAGGAGGAGGAGGAGATATAGAGCAGGAGGAGTTATAGAGCAGGAGGAGATTAGAGGAGGAGGAGGAGATTATAGAGCAGGAGGAGATTATACAGCAGGAGGAGATATAGAGCAGGAGGAGATTATAGAGCAGGATGAGTTATAGAGGAGGATATATAGAGCAGGAGGAGTTTATAGAGCAGGAGGAGGAGAGAGAGGAGGAGCAGATATAGAGCAGGAGGAGTTATAGAGGAGGAGGAGAGAGGAGCAGGAGGAGAGAGAGGAGGAGAGACTCTTGTTAGGAACTCTTAGAACCTTCCCTGATGTCAGCAGGGAACACCAGAATCCTTTTGTGGATGGATATGTATATCAGTGGAGGCTCCTCATCCACCTCAGTGAATTTCATACAAATGAGTAAAACATTACAAAACGTTATCCGCTTTAGATAAAACTATAGTAAATATATTCACGTCACCAAATAACTGATTAAAACACAGCGTTTTGAAATAAAGGTCTACAGTAGTCTCAACAGCACTCTGTAGAGTAGCATCATGGTGTAGCTAGGAGGACAGCTAGCTTCCGTCCTCCTCTGGCTACATTGACTTCAATACAAAACCTAGGAGGCTCATGGTTCTCAACCGCTTACTACAATTTGTCTCTAGACCTGTGTTATAAATGTTAATTTCCAGGCTAGGTTGTAGCAACCTCATGATTGGTACAGGGAAAATATGAGTATCATGTAGTATCCTAAACCTATCACTGTTACATTGAACTGGGTGAATATGAATGACAGTAACCTAAACCTATCACTGTTTCATTGAACTGGGTGAATATGAATGACAGTCATCCAATATGCTGTAATAGATATAAAGCCATGCTCATAAATAACAGAAATAGTCCTCCATCTTAAAAATGGCACCGAACAACACAGATTTATAAAACGCAACATGTAAAGTGTTGGTCCCATGTTTCATGAGCTGAAATAAACGATCCCAGAAATGTTTCATACGCACTAAAAATCGTACATTTTGTGCACAATTGTGTTTACATCCCTGTTAGTGAGCATTTCTCCTCGGCCAAAATAATCCTTCCATCTGACAGGTGTGGCATATCAAGAAGCTGATTAAACAGCATGATCATTACACAGGTGCACCTTGTGCTGAGGACAATAAAAAGTCAGTCTAAAATGCACAACACAATGCCAGAGATGTCTCACGTTTTGAGAGAGCGTGCAATTGGCATGCTGACTGAAGGAATGTCCAACAGAGCTGTTGCACGAGAATGTAATGTTCATTTCTCTACCTTAAGCCGCATCCAACCTGCCTCACAACCGCAGACCACGTGTAACCACGCCAACCCAGGACCTCCACATCCAGCTTCTTCAACTGAGGGATCGTCTGAGACCAGCCACCCGGACAGCTGATGAAACTGTGGGGTTTTGCACAACCGAAGAATTTCTGCAGAAACTGTCAGAAACCATCTCAGGGAAGCTCATGCAAGTGCTCGTCATCCTCACCGGAGTCTTGACCGAACTGCAGTTCGGCGTCGTTAACAGACTTCCGTGGGCAAACGCTCACCTTCGATGGCCACCGGAGAAGTGTGCTCCTCAGAGATGAATCCCATTTCAACTGTACTGGGCGGATAGCAGACAGCGGGTATGGCGTTGTGTGGGCGAGCATTTTGCTGATGTCAACGTTGTAAACAGAGTGCTGCATGGTGGAGGTGGGGTTATGGTATGGGCAGGCATAAAGTACGGACAATGAACACAATTGCATTTTATCAATGGCAGTTTGAATGCACAGAGATACCGTGACGAGATCCTGAGGTCCGTTGTCCTGCCATTCATTCACCGCCATCACCTCATGTTTCAGCTTGATCATACACAGCCCCATGTCACAAGGATCTGTACACAATTCCTGGAAGCTGAAAATGTCCCAGTTCTTCCATGGCCTGCATACTCAGACATGTCACCCATTGAGCATGTTTGGGATGCTCTGGATCAACATATACGACAGCGTGTTCCAGTTCCCGCCCATATTCAGCAACTTCACACAGACATTGAAGAGGAGGTGGGTCAACGTTCCACAGGCCACAATCAACAGCCTGATCAACTCTATGCGAAGGAGCTGTGTCGGGCTGCATGAGGCAAATGCTGGTCACACCAGATAGGTTTTCTGATCCACACCCCTACCCTTTCTCTGTGACCAACAGATGCATATCTGTATTCCCAGTCATGTGATTAATGAATTTACTTAAATTGACTGATTTCCTTCTATGAACTGTAACTCAGTAAAATCATATTTTTGTTCAGTTTATATAGAGACACTATAGAGGATAGAGCTATCTATCTACATAGACACTATAGAGGACCCTACGTAGAGCTGTCTACATAGAGACACTATAGAGGACCCTACATAGCGCTATCTACATAGAGACACTATAGAGGGCCCTATGTAGAGCTGTCTACATAGAGACACTATAGAGGACCCTACATAAAGCTATCTACATAGAGACACTATAGAGGTCTTTACATAAAGCTATCTATACAGAGACACTATAGAGGATCCTGCATAGAGCTATCTACATAGAGACACTATAGAGGACCCTACATAGAGCTATCTACATAGAGACACTATAGAGGACTTTACATAGAGCTATCTACATAGAGACACTATTGTCAAGTTTTGACCTCTTTCTTGTGCAATTCCCCACTTGAAAAGGACAATCCCTCCACGTGAAGATTTTAACTGGATTTCACTCAATAAACAGCCATAGAATCAGTTGCTTGTCTTTTATTTACCATTCTTTGGTTGGCAGTAAACAGGTGAAAAACCTCAAAAAAGAGATGACAAATACAAGTTACTATTTGAGTTGCCAGCCTAATTAAATACACAAAATTATCCACATCCACCTCAGAAACACATTTCTGCCATTATCAAATACAAGGTTTCCACTGTTAAGCAAATGTTTCCCAAAATAGAAACCCACCATTTTTAATCAAATGAGCAGAATCAGTACACTTTTATCCAAATTTGCATTTTAGCCAAACACATTCAAAATACCTCTAGTAGCAAAAAACCACACTTATTTTCTAATCAGCAGTTAAGCAGACAAATCCTACATCTTTTAGCCAAAGATTTTCCAGACTATACATTTGTTACTGAATTAAGAACTTGGTTTACTAAGATTTCTACAAAGTTTAACTTACTTTTAACCATTTCAAACAAGTTCTATCAACAATGAATTTGGCTCTTCTTACTTTATACCACACAAACAACATTTGAAGTTATAAATACCACTGCAAAAGTCCTGAAAGAAGCTACGCAAACAACAGTACTGCACAGAGATGTTCGACGCTTGGTTGTCTTGCTACCAGTTGAGGATCAAACTCGGAGCTGACCGGCAGTATGTAGGTGCTGATTTACAATCTTTCCATCGGTTCCCGTGGGAAGATTGAGTGGGAGGTGTGCTGTCAAACTGCCTGGGAGCTCCTCAGTGGTGAAACTCCTCCTCCTTCAATCAGTGGTGAACCAGGTGGAACAAATCTTCCAGGCAATCTGGGCGTGCCAGCACCTGGCTCTGCTGTTGTCTTTAGAACGCAGTGAAAGGAGCATTTATAGCACCACAAGACCAAGGAAACTTCATCTATGTGATCAAGGTGACTGTGCAAGTCCAAGCCCTTCACAAAACTGTGAAAGACAGCCGGTAAGCGCCATATTGGCCATGCTTGACTATACTGACTTAAGCAGTGCACTGCTAATGATACTCTGGAAAACACAGACTCTTAACTCTTAACTTTGATAGGACTTTTGCAGTGGTATTTATAACTTCAAATGTTGTTTGTGTGGTATAAAGTAAGAAGAGCCAAATTCATTGTTGATAGAACTTGTTTGAAATGGTTAAAAGTAAGTTAAACTTTGTAGAAATCTTAGTAAACCAAGTTCTTAATTCAGTAACAAATGTATAGTCTGGAAAATCTTTGGCTAAAAGATGTAGGATTTGTCTGCTTAACTGCTGATTAGAAAATAAGTGTGGTTTTTTGCTACTAGAGGTATTTTGAATGTGTTTGGCTAAAATGCAAATTTGGATAAAAGTGTACTGATTCTGCTCATTTGATTAAAAATGGTGGGTTTCTATTTTGGGAAACATTTGCTTAACAGTGGAAACCTTGTATTTGATAATGGCAGAAATGTGTTTCTGAGGTGGATGTGGATAATTTTGTGTATTTAATTAGGCTGGCAACTCAAATAGTAACTTGTATTTGTCATCTCTTTTTTGAGGTTTTTCACCTGTTTACTGCCAACCAAAGAATGGTAAATAAAAGACAAGCAACTGATTCTATGGCTGTTTATTGAGTGAAATCCAGTTAAAATCTTCACGTGGAGGGATTGTCCTTTTCAAGTGGGGAATTGCACAAGAAAGAGGTCAAAACTTGACAGTGAAAAACCGTGGCTCAAGACTGGAAAAGGACCAGAAAAGTGACCACACGTGTCCAGAGAGACAAGTAAAGACTGTTCCCGCCTGCTGCTGTGATTGAAATGGCTGATTCATTACTGGTGGAGCAGCTAAAGACCGCAAGGACATCAGCGAAGCGTCAGTTTTCCCGTCTGGCCAATAATGTGCTACGAATGCATACAATGATGTCAAAAGAGGAGCTCAGAGACAATTTTAGGAAGCTCACTGCAGAAGCTGGCAAAGTCCTGGAAGCCAACGATGATGTAGAGGGGCAATGTATTGAAGAAAACTCTGATGCAGAGAAGTTGAGCGAGCAGCAGAAGTCTGACTTGGTCAAAACAGCCAAAGAGTGTGAGGAAAAACTGCAAGAGCTAAAGGACCTCATACAAAAGACATTGTGGGCCAATTTCGGGGAATATGAACTGACACAAGCAATTACAACAGCAGAGTCGCAAGCAGAAAACGTGGGAGCTGTGGACCCAAGTAAAAACCCAGATGCATATCTCTTCATGATCGGACAACTAGAGAATCTTGTGAAGGCTGCGAAGGAGGTGCATAAACATTGGAAGTGCTGGGCCCCCCCAGCAGAGCAACAACATTTCCAGAGTCGTATCAAAGACCTTGAAACTATCCTGCCAAATCTCACAATAAGACAAGCAGACTTTACAGGGGCACACGTTAGAGGAGAAACCAGCAGATTGAGTACTACTTCAAACAGTTCTGTGGCCACACCAGCAATTAAATTAAAGCCTGCTGCCCTCCCAAAGTTTTCTGGCATCCGCCGAGAGTTTCACCGGTGGAAAAAAGACTGGGAAGCGCTCCAGATGCAGGGAGAACCTACTGGATCCAGAGAGGTTAAAAAGTTCCAACTTCTCGACAGTGTGGATGAGAAGACCATACGAGACCTTCACCTTACAACTTACACAACTGCTGAGGAGGTTTTCCGGGTCTTGGAGAACCGCTTTGGAAATAAGACAACTATAGCCCTTGAGATAGTAGAAGAGCTCCAAAGACTCCAAGCAGTTAAAGGTAACCAGCCCAGGAGGATTGTTGAGCTCATCCAATCTGTAGAAAAAGCCCTGGTCGATCTGAACGAGCTTGGCAAGACCGGTGCTATAAAGAACCCTCTTGTAACAAAGACAATAGAGAGTAAACTTCCTGATGGCCTGAAGAAGGAATGGCTTCTTCATGTAGCTGGCAAAGGTGATGAAGCTGAAGAAGACAAGCGATTTGACTACCTCCACAAGTTTCTTCGAGGTCAAGAAGCCATCTATGAGAAGCTGGACCAACTGAGAGAGGAGGAACCAAAACCGAAATCTGAACCTCGGCAAGCTCGAACCAGAACCTCCACCCAACTAAGCGACCAGGCTCAAGGATGTGTGGTCTGCGGAGACTGCAAGCATAAGAAAAGGCTATTTTTCTGCCAAAAGTTTCGCACGCTTAAGCTGTCAGAGAAAAGAGATGCTGTCAGGAAGCTGGGAGCCTGCAAAAGATGCCTGGAGATTCACAAGGAAGGTGACTATTGTAAATCAGAGTTTCTGTGCAGGAGGCCAGACTGCATAGAACAGCGTGCTACAGAACACCACTATTACCTCTGCCCGAGAGCTGGTACATCCAAAGGGAATGTCGTCCAGAGGTCCAATAACAGCAAAGTGGGAGGTGACACAAGAGAGCGTTATACCCAAGCCCAAGAAGAGTTCATTAAAAGTCTCTCACCTGAATTTGCAGAGAAGTGTTGCAATGCCTTTTGCAACACTATAGCCAGAACCTCTCTTGTGTCCAACCAACCCAGTCTTCTAGCAGAGAATGGAATAGTGGAGTGGCCAGTCATCATGATGCTCTTAGAGGTCACGGCCAATGCAGGACAAAAAGTTGGGACTTTGATCGACCTGGCATCGGATACAAACTATATAACTCATGATGCAGCTGATCGTTTGAACCTTAGAAGTGAAGCCATAACCCTTGTTGTCCATGGTGTGGGAGGAATGAAAGTTCAAGTCACCACAAAACGGTACCTCCTAAAGATCCGGGTCCGCACAGAGCAAGGCAATGTCAGATCCCACCAACTCCTCTGCTATGGTTTGGACAGCATTGCAGAGATTCACAAACATGTGACAGCCAAAAGACTCCAAAAATTCTTTCCAGATGTCCCCCAAAATGAACTTGTTAGACCAAGACAGATACAGCTTTTGATAAGCCATAAGGAAGGGCGACTGGTCCCACAGAAAATACGCACCGTTGGGGACCTTGTACTATGGGATGGGCCATTGGGAAAGACAATTGCAGGGACACACCCTGGTCTGTTTGAAGAGGCTACAGTTACAGCACACCAGTCCAGAGCGCACTTCGCCAGATCCATGAGAGCAGCAGCATTGATGTATGAAGAACATATCTGCGCCAAACCTACCATCAAGTCTTCTTATTCTGCTATTTCCACTCGGGATTTTATTGAGTGGTGGAGATGGGATAGCATTGGCGCCCCCTGCACCCCAAAATGTGGAGGATGTCGCTGCGGCAGTTGTCAACTTGGTGGCAAAGAAATGACTCTGGCTGAAGAAAGGGAGCTGGAAGTTGTTAAGGATGGCCTGACTTATGTTGGTGCTGATGACCACAGTGATAGTCCACGCTGGCATGCAAGGAATCCATGGCTCATTGACCCATCTACATTGCCAAACAACATAAAAGCAGTGGAGGCAACCTTTCTCAGAACAGAGAGACAGCTCGCCAAAGAACCGCAGTGGAAAAAAGCCTATGGTGCTCAAGTCCACGAAATGGTTGACCGCCGGGCTGCAAGAAAGCTGACCAAAGAGGATCTAACCAACTGGAATGGACCTGTCTGGTATATTAGTCATCTTATCGCACCCAACCCCCACTCTGTTACAACTCCGGTAAGACTTGTCTGGAACAGCAGTCAGAAGTACAAAGGCCAAAGTCTCAATGACCTTCTGATGAAAGGCCCTGACGTTCTCAATCCGATTCGAGCTGTCCTCCTCAAGTTCCGCCAAGGCTCCTACGCCGCTCTAGGAGACGTCAGAAAAATGTACAATTCTGTGTGGCTCGAGGAGAGGGAAGTCCATCTACACCGGTTCTTGTGGCGGGATTCAGAGGGCGATGAGGTGGAACAATACGCCATAACCAGAGTGAATATCGGGGACAAGCCAGCAGGGTGCATAGCACAACTGGCCATGAGGGAGACGGCTAACCTGCCTCAATTCAGCCACCTCACAGATGAATGCCAAGTATTACATGAGCACAGCTACGTCGATGACATCTTGACATTCCACAACTGCCGTGAAAAACTCGAAGTCATCACAAAGAATGTGGAGCTGATTCTAAAAGCAGGAGGGTTTGCACTGAAGCCTTGGGTCTTCTCAGGCCAAAATAAAGGAGAAAGAGAAAAGGCATCACCAAATGTTGTTGTCCTGCCAAATCAGCTTAAGGAGGAAGACAACAAGGCGCTCGGTCTCGGCTACATTGTGGATGAAGACATGTTGCATGTCATGGTGAGGGTCAACTTCTCCAGGCGGAAGAAAAAGATGAGACTTGGGCAAGACTTACTGCTAGAAGAAGTACGAGCACAGACACCAGACCCGCTGACAAGACGTGAACTGCTGAGTCAAGTTGCTGGTTTGTACGACCCAGTTGGCCTGACAACGCCATCAAAGCAAAGAGGGGCTATCTTGGTCCGAAGGGCATTCCAAGAGGCAAAACCAAAGTGCAGCATGGTCAAGGACACATGGGACCTTCCCCTGTCGGATGAGCTCCGCAAAGATGCAATTGGAATTTTTGAGGAGTACGTCCAGCTAAGCAAAGTAATGTTCCCAAGAGCTCTTACTCCACCAAAGGCAACAACTGAACCAGTCGCTGTCACTTTTTCAGATGGCAGTGAAAGCTCCTATGGTGCTGTCCTCTATCTGCGGTGGAACTGCAACAAACAATTAACAATTCGACTAGTGGAGTCAAAAGCAAAGCTGACACCACTAGACCAGAAGGGGGATGCAGTCAAAGCGGAACTTTGCGGTGCAGTCTTTGCAAGCCGCCTGAAAAAGTACTTTGAACAGCATACCCAGATCCAGATAAAAAGGTGGTACCATTTGTTAGACAGTCAGACTGTTCTTGGAGCTATCCAGCGTGAAAGCTATGGATTTCAGACTTTCTTCGCTAATAGAATTGGAGAGATCCAAGAGAGCACACGGCTACAGGACTGGTGGTGGATCCCTGGACCACTCAACATAGCCGACATTATCACTCGAGGAGCTGGGCCAAAGGAACTTGATGCCCATTCAGAGTGGCAGCAAGGGCCAGAGTTTCTATATCTTCCAGAGAGCGAGTGGCCAATTATGTCGTCAAAAGATGTGTCTGTGACAGCTCGAGAGAGCATTAACAATATGCAAAAGAAGTCATTTGTGGCAGCACTCACCAGAGCCCGAGCGAAAATAAGTCTTCCAAGTCTTGTGGGACGATTTCCTGCTGGTGCAGCTGTCCTAAACTTGGTGGATGAGAGGCGCTTTAGTAGCCTAAAGTGTCTAATCAAGACTGTTGCTTTTATCTGGAGAGCCGCCAAAAAGTTTGGATCTGCAACAAAGTCCATCGAGACCCCAAAGTGGGAGGCGATTCCCACAAAAGGAGTTATCACCGCCACAGAACGTCAAGAGGCAATAAGAGACATCTATCTTGCTGCTCAAGAGGGGGTGACGTTCCCAACTACCACTACGGACCGCTTGGTTGTGTACAGAGAGCCAGAATCTGGGTTACTAGTCTGCGGTGGGAGAATCCATGGCTTCAGGGAGGATGGCGCTGCAGTTCCCCTTCTGCCTTTCAATGCATGGGTCTCTACTTTATTGGCACGGGAGGCGCACGAGGAGGGTCATGAAGGTGTGGCTGCAACCCTGCTGAAAATGAGGAGGAAAGCCTGGGTCATCCAAGGAAGGAAAATTTCCCAAAAAGTAGTGGATAACTGCCTTTTCTGCAAAAAGTCAAGAGCAAGAAGGTGCGAACAGGTAATGGCTGACTTACCTGCTGAAAGAGCCACACCTGCAGCTCCGTTCGAGTTCACTACAGTCGACCTCTTCGGACCGTACCTTGTCAAAGATGACATCAAGAAACGGGTCTCAATGAAAGTGTGGGGTGTCGTCTTCAGCTGTATGGCCAGCAGGGCAATTCATGCAGACCTGGTCAACACAATGTCGACAGAGAGCTTCTTGATGGCTTACCAACGCTTTACTGCAATTAGAGGGCACCCAAGAAAGATCTGGTCCGACCCAGGGACAAACTTCATCGGCGCCAAACCTGTCCTAAGAGAGCTGTACCAGTTCCTGGATGCTCAGAATAGAACTTCAATAGAAGAGATGTCGGCTCAAAAAGGTACCAAATGGGAGTGGACAATTCACCCTGCTGACTCACCTCACCGCAATGGGGCTGCTGAAGCCGCTGTTCGCATTCTCAAGAAGGCACTGCAGAGCCTGGGCAACAACACTGGCCTTAGCTACAGCGAGCTTCAGACAACACTACAACTTGCTGCAAACCTTGCCAACGAATGCCCAATAGATGCCAGGGTGCAGAGCCATGAAGAAAGCGTGCAGTATGTGTCACCCAACACACTTCTCCTGGGCCGAGCCTCTCCAAGCGGTGAGATCAGAACATTTGACTTTGCGAACTACCCTTACAAGAGACTCAGAGAGATGCAGAACCAGGTCAACAAGTTCTGGAGGTCTTGGAGCCAGCTTGCCGGCCCAAACTTATTTCTGAGAAGTAAATGGCACACTTCATATCGCAACGTTGCTGTCGGAGATATTGTCTGGTTGTGTGACCAAAATGCAATGAGGGGCCAATTCAAACTAGGACGGGTGATGAGCGTTAATCCAGATGCTAAGGGCATTGTTCGAGACGTGAACGTCAAAGTGGTCCAAAGCTCCTGCCTTCCTGTCACAAAACCCGCACTAAACCGACCATCGGCCAAAGTCCTGAAAGAAGCTACGCAAACAACAGTCCTGCACAGAGATGTTCGACGCTTGGTTGTCTTGCTACCAGTTGAGGATCAAACTCGGAGCTGACCGGCAGTATGTAGGTGCTGATTTACAATCTTTCCATCGGTTCCCGTGGGAAGATTGAGTGGGAGGTGTGCTGTCAAACTGCCTGGGAGCTCCTCAGTGGTGAAACTCCTCCTCCTTCAATCAGTGGTGAACCAGGTGGAACAAATCTTCCAGGCAATCTGGGCGTGCCAGCACCTGGCTCTGCTGTTGTCTTTAGAACGCAGTGAAAGGAGCATTTATAGCACCACAAGACCAAGGAAACTTCATCTATGTGATCAAGGTGACTGTGCAAGTCCAAGCCCTTCACAAAACTGTGAAAGACAGCCGGTAAGCGCCATATTGGCCATGCTTGACTATACTGACTTAAGCAGTGCACTGCTAATGATACTCTGGAAAACACAGACTCTTAACTCTTAACTTTGATAGGACTTTTGCAGTGGTATTTATAACTTCAAATGTTGTTTGTGTGGTATAAAGTAAGAAGAGCCAAATTCATTGTTGATAGAACTTGTTTGAAATGGTTAAAAGTAAGTTAAACTTTGTAGAAATCTTAGTAAACCAAGTTCTTAATTCAGTAACAAATGTATAGTCTGGAAAATCTTTGGCTAAAAGATGTAGGATTTGTCTGCTTAACTGCTGATTAGAAAATAAGTGTGGTTTTTTGCTACTAGAGGTATTTTGAATGTGTTTGGCTAAAATGCAAATTTGGATAAAAGTGTACTGATTCTGCTCATTTGATTAAAAATGGTGGGTTTCTATTTTGGGAAACATTTGCTTAACAGTGGAAACCTTGTATTTGATAATGGCAGAAATGTGTTTCTGAGGTGGATGTGGATAATTTTGTGTATTTAATTAGGCTGGCAACTCAAATAGTAACTTGTATTTGTCATCTCTTTTTTGAGGTTTTTCACCTGTTTACTGCCAACCAAAGAATGGTAAATAAAAGACAAGCAACTGATTCTATGGCTGTTTATTGAGTGAAATCCAGTTAAAATCTTCACGTGGAGGGATTGTCCTTTTCAAGTGGGGAATTGCACAAGAAAGAGGTCAAAACTTGACAGTGAAAAACCGTGGCTCAAGACTGGAAAAGGACCAGAAAAGTGACCACACGTGTCCAGAGAGACAAGTAAAGACTGTTCCCGCCTGCTGCTGTGATTGAAATGGCTGATTCATTACTGGTGGAGCAGCTAAAGACCGCAAGGACATCAGCGAAGCGTCAGTTTTCCCGTCTGGCCAATAATGTGCTACGAATGCATACAATGATGTCAAAAGAGGAGCTCAGAGACAATTTTAGGAAGCTCACTGCAGAAGCTGGCAAAGTCCTGGAAGCCAACGATGATGTAGAGGGGCAATGTATTGAAGAAAACTCTGATGCAGAGAAGTTGAGCGAGCAGCAGAAGTCTGACTTGGTCAAAACAGCCAAAGAGTGTGAGGAAAAACTGCAAGAGCTAAAGGACCTCATACAAAAGACATTGTGGGCCAATTTCGGGGAATATGAACTGACACAAGCAATTACAACAGCAGAGTCGCAAGCAGAAAACGTGGGAGCTGTGGACCCAAGTAAAAACCCAGATGCATATCTCTTCATGATCGGACAACTAGAGAATCTTGTGAAGGCTGCGAAGGAGGTGCATAAACATTGGAAGTGCTGGGCCCCCCCAGCAGAGCAACAACATTTCCAGAGTCGTATCAAAGACCTTGAAACTATCCTGCCAAATCTCACAATAAGACAAGCAGACTTTACAGGGGCACACGTTAGAGGAGAAACCAGCAGATTGAGTACTACTTCAAACAGTTCTGTGGCCACACCAGCAATTAAATTAAAGCCTGCTGCCCTCCCAAAGTTTTCTGGCATCCGCCGAGAGTTTCACCGGTGGAAAAAAGACTGGGAAGCGCTCCAGATGCAGGGAGAACCTACTGGATCCAGAGAGGTTAAAAAGTTCCAACTTCTCGACAGTGTGGATGAGAAGACCATACGAGACCTTCACCTTACAACTTACACAACTGCTGAGGAGGTTTTCCGGGTCTTGGAGAACCGCTTTGGAAATAAGACAACTATAGCCCTTGAGATAGTAGAAGAGCTCCAAAGACTCCAAGCAGTTAAAGGTAACCAGCCCAGGAGGATTGTTGAGCTCATCCAATCTGTAGAAAAAGCCCTGGTCGATCTGAACGAGCTTGGCAAGACCGGTGCTATAAAGAACCCTCTTGTAACAAAGACAATAGAGAGTAAACTTCCTGATGGCCTGAAGAAGGAATGGCTTCTTCATGTAGCTGGCAAAGGTGATGAAGCTGAAGAAGACAAGCGATTTGACTACCTCCACAAGTTTCTTCGAGGTCAAGAAGCCATCTATGAGAAGCTGGACCAACTGAGAGAGGAGGAACCAAAACCGAAATCTGAACCTCGGCAAGCTCGAACCAGAACCTCCACCCAACTAAGCGACCAGGCTCAAGGATGTGTGGTCTGCGGAGACTGCAAGCATAAGAAAAGGCTATTTTTCTGCCAAAAGTTTCGCACGCTTAAGCTGTCAGAGAAAAGAGATGCTGTCAGGAAGCTGGGAGCCTGCAAAAGATGCCTGGAGATTCACAAGGAAGGTGACTATTGTAAATCAGAGTTTCTGTGCAGGAGGCCAGACTGCATAGAACAGCGTGCTACAGAACACCACTATTACCTCTGCCCGAGAGCTGGTACATCCAAAGGGAATGTCGTCCAGAGGTCCAATAACAGCAAAGTGGGAGGTGACACAAGAGAGCGTTATACCCAAGCCCAAGAAGAGTTCATTAAAAGTCTCTCACCTGAATTTGCAGAGAAGTGTTGCAATGCCTTTTGCAACACTATAGCCAGAACCTCTCTTGTGTCCAACCAACCCAGTCTTCTAGCAGAGAATGGAATAGTGGAGTGGCCAGTCATCATGATGCTCTTAGAGGTCACGGCCAATGCAGGACAAAAAGTTGGGACTTTGATCGACCTGGCATCGGATACAAACTATATAACTCATGATGCAGCTGATCGTTTGAACCTTAGAAGTGAAGCCATAACCCTTGTTGTCCATGGTGTGGGAGGAATGAAAGTTCAAGTCACCACAAAACGGTACCTCCTAAAGATCCGGGTCCGCACAGAGCAAGGCAATGTCAGATCCCACCAACTCCTCTGCTATGGTTTGGACAGCATTGCAGAGATTCACAAACATGTGACAGCCAAAAGACTCCAAAAATTCTTTCCAGATGTCCCCCAAAATGAACTTGTTAGACCAAGACAGATACAGCTTTTGATAAGCCATAAGGAAGGGCGACTGGTCCCACAGAAAATACGCACCGTTGGGGACCTTGTACTATGGGATGGGCCATTGGGAAAGACAATTGCAGGGACACACCCTGGTCTGTTTGAAGAGGCTACAGTTACAGCACACCAGTCCAGAGCGCACTTCGCCAGATCCATGAGAGCAGCAGCATTGATGTATGAAGAACATATCTGCGCCAAACCTACCATCAAGTCTTCTTATTCTGCTATTTCCACTCGGGATTTTATTGAGTGGTGGAGATGGGATAGCATTGGCGCCCCCTGCACCCCAAAATGTGGAGGATGTCGCTGCGGCAGTTGTCAACTTGGTGGCAAAGAAATGACTCTGGCTGAAGAAAGGGAGCTGGAAGTTGTTAAGGATGGCCTGACTTATGTTGGTGCTGATGACCACAGTGATAGTCCACGCTGGCATGCAAGGAATCCATGGCTCATTGACCCATCTACATTGCCAAACAACATAAAAGCAGTGGAGGCAACCTTTCTCAGAACAGAGAGACAGCTCGCCAAAGAACCGCAGTGGAAAAAAGCCTATGGTGCTCAAGTCCACGAAATGGTTGACCGCCGGGCTGCAAGAAAGCTGACCAAAGAGGATCTAACCAACTGGAATGGACCTGTCTGGTATATTAGTCATCTTATCGCACCCAACCCCCACTCTGTTACAACTCCGGTAAGACTTGTCTGGAACAGCAGTCAGAAGTACAAAGGCCAAAGTCTCAATGACCTTCTGATGAAAGGCCCTGACGTTCTCAATCCGATTCGAGCTGTCCTCCTCAAGTTCCGCCAAGGCTCCTACGCCGCTCTAGGAGACGTCAGAAAAATGTACAATTCTGTGTGGCTCGAGGAGAGGGAAGTCCATCTACACCGGTTCTTGTGGCGGGATTCAGAGGGCGATGAGGTGGAACAATACGCCATAACCAGAGTGAATATCGGGGACAAGCCAGCAGGGTGCATAGCACAACTGGCCATGAGGGAGACGGCTAACCTGCCTCAATTCAGCCACCTCACAGATGAATGCCAAGTATTACATGAGCACAGCTACGTCGATGACATCTTGACATTCCACAACTGCCGTGAAAAACTCGAAGTCATCACAAAGAATGTGGAGCTGATTCTAAAAGCAGGAGGGTTTGCACTGAAGCCTTGGGTCTTCTCAGGCCAAAATAAAGGAGAAAGAGAAAAGGCATCACCAAATGTTGTTGTCCTGCCAAATCAGCTTAAGGAGGAAGACAACAAGGCGCTCGGTCTCGGCTACATTGTGGATGAAGACATGTTGCATGTCATGGTGAGGGTCAACTTCTCCAGGCGGAAGAAAAAGATGAGACTTGGGCAAGACTTACTGCTAGAAGAAGTACGAGCACAGACACCAGACCCGCTGACAAGACGTGAACTGCTGAGTCAAGTTGCTGGTTTGTACGACCCAGTTGGCCTGACAACGCCATCAAAGCAAAGAGGGGCTATCTTGGTCCGAAGGGCATTCCAAGAGGCAAAACCAAAGTGCAGCATGGTCAAGGACACATGGGACCTTCCCCTGTCGGATGAGCTCCGCAAAGATGCAATTGGAATTTTTGAGGAGTACGTCCAGCTAAGCAAAGTAATGTTCCCAAGAGCTCTTACTCCACCAAAGGCAACAACTGAACCAGTCGCTGTCACTTTTTCAGATGGCAGTGAAAGCTCCTATGGTGCTGTCCTCTATCTGCGGTGGAACTGCAACAAACAATTAACAATTCGACTAGTGGAGTCAAAAGCAAAGCTGACACCACTAGACCAGAAGGGGGATGCAGTCAAAGCGGAACTTTGCGGTGCAGTCTTTGCAAGCCGCCTGAAAAAGTACTTTGAACAGCATACCCAGATCCAGATAAAAAGGTGGTACCATTTGTTAGACAGTCAGACTGTTCTTGGAGCTATCCAGCGTGAAAGCTATGGATTTCAGACTTTCTTCGCTAATAGAATTGGAGAGATCCAAGAGAGCACACGGCTACAGGACTGGTGGTGGATCCCTGGACCACTCAACATAGCCGACATTATCACTCGAGGAGCTGGGCCAAAGGAACTTGATGCCCATTCAGAGTGGCAGCAAGGGCCAGAGTTTCTATATCTTCCAGAGAGCGAGTGGCCAATTATGTCGTCAAAAGATGTGTCTGTGACAGCTCGAGAGAGCATTAACAATATGCAAAAGAAGTCATTTGTGGCAGCACTCACCAGAGCCCGAGCGAAAATAAGTCTTCCAAGTCTTGTGGGACGATTTCCTGCTGGTGCAGCTGTCCTAAACTTGGTGGATGAGAGGCGCTTTAGTAGCCTAAAGTGTCTAATCAAGACTGTTGCTTTTATCTGGAGAGCCGCCAAAAAGTTTGGATCTGCAACAAAGTCCATCGAGACCCCAAAGTGGGAGGCGATTCCCACAAAAGGAGTTATCACCGCCACAGAACGTCAAGAGGCAATAAGAGACATCTATCTTGCTGCTCAAGAGGGGGTGACGTTCCCAACTACCACTACGGACCGCTTGGTTGTGTACAGAGAGCCAGAATCTGGGTTACTAGTCTGCGGTGGGAGAATCCATGGCTTCAGGGAGGATGGCGCTGCAGTTCCCCTTCTGCCTTTCAATGCATGGGTCTCTACTTTATTGGCACGGGAGGCGCACGAGGAGGGTCATGAAGGTGTGGCTGCAACCCTGCTGAAAATGAGGAGGAAAGCCTGGGTCATCCAAGGAAGGAAAATTTCCCAAAAAGTAGTGGATAACTGCCTTTTCTGCAAAAAGTCAAGAGCAAGAAGGTGCGAACAGGTAATGGCTGACTTACCTGCTGAAAGAGCCACACCTGCAGCTCCGTTCGAGTTCACTACAGTCGACCTCTTCGGACCGTACCTTGTCAAAGATGACATCAAGAAACGGGTCTCAATGAAAGTGTGGGGTGTCGTCTTCAGCTGTATGGCCAGCAGGGCAATTCATGCAGACCTGGTCAACACAATGTCGACAGAGAGCTTCTTGATGGCTTACCAACGCTTTACTGCAATTAGAGGGCACCCAAGAAAGATCTGGTCCGACCCAGGGACAAACTTCATCGGCGCCAAACCTGTCCTAAGAGAGCTGTACCAGTTCCTGGATGCTCAGAATAGAACTTCAATAGAAGAGATGTCGGCTCAAAAAGGTACCAAATGGGAGTGGACAATTCACCCTGCTGACTCACCTCACCGCAATGGGGCTGCTGAAGCCGCTGTTCGCATTCTCAAGAAGGCACTGCAGAGCCTGGGCAACAACACTGGCCTTAGCTACAGCGAGCTTCAGACAACACTACAACTTGCTGCAAACCTTGCCAACGAATGCCCAATAGATGCCAGGGTGCAGAGCCATGAAGAAAGCGTGCAGTATGTGTCACCCAACACACTTCTCCTGGGCCGAGCCTCTCCAAGCGGTGAGATCAGAACATTTGACTTTGCGAACTACCCTTACAAGAGACTCAGAGAGATGCAGAACCAGGTCAACAAGTTCTGGAGGTCTTGGAGCCAGCTTGCCGGCCCAAACTTATTTCTGAGAAGTAAATGGCACACTTCATATCGCAACGTTGCTGTCGGAGATATTGTCTGGTTGTGTGACCAAAATGCAATGAGGGGCCAATTCAAACTAGGACGGGTGATGAGCGTTAATCCAGATGCTAAGGGCATTGTTCGAGACGTGAACGTCAAAGTGGTCCAAAGCTCCTGCCTTCCTGTCACAAAACCCGCACTAAACCGACCATCGGCCAAAGTCCTGAAAGAAGCTACGCAAACAACAGTCCTGCACAGAGATGTTCGACGCTTGGTTGTCTTGCTACCAGTTGAGGATCAAACTCGGAGCTGACCGGCAGTATGTAGGTGCTGATTTACAATCTTTCCATCGGTTCCCGTGGGAAGATTGAGTGGGAGGTGTGCTGTCAAACTGCCTGGGAGCTCCTCAGTGGTGAAACTCCTCCTCCTTCAATCAGTGGTGAACCAGGTGGAACAAATCTTCCAGGCAATCTGGGCGTGCCAGCACCTGGCTCTGCTGTTGTCTTTAGAACGCAGTGAAAGGAGCATTTATAGCACCACAAGACCAAGGAAACTTCATCTATGTGATCAAGGTGACTGTGCAAGTCCAAGCCCTTCACAAAACTGTGAAAGACAGCCGGTAAGCGCCATATTGGCCATGCTTGACTATACTGACTTAAGCAGTGCACTGCTAATGATACTCTGGAAAACACAGACTCTTAACTCTTAACTTTGATAGGACTTTTGCAGTGGTATTTATAACTTCAAATGTTGTTTGTGTGGTATAAAGTAAGAAGAGCCAAATTCATTGTTGATAGAACTTGTTTGAAATGGTTAAAAGTAAGTTAAACTTTGTAGAAATCTTAGTAAACCAAGTTCTTAATTCAGTAACAAATGTATAGTCTGGAAAATCTTTGGCTAAAAGATGTAGGATTTGTCTGCTTAACTGCTGATTAGAAAATAAGTGTGGTTTTTTGCTACTAGAGGTATTTTGAATGTGTTTGGCTAAAATGCAAATTTGGATAAAAGTGTACTGATTCTGCTCATTTGATTAAAAATGGTGGGTTTCTATTTTGGGAAACATTTGCTTAACAGTGGAAACCTTGTATTTGATAATGGCAGAAATGTGTTTCTGAGGTGGATGTGGATAATTTTGTGTATTTAATTAGGCTGGCAACTCAAATAGTAACTTGTATTTGTCATCTCTTTTTTGAGGTTTTTCACCTGTTTACTGCCAACCAAAGAATGGTAAATAAAAGACAAGCAACTGATTCTATGGCTGTTTATTGAGTGAAATCCAGTTAAAATCTTCACGTGGAGGGATTGTCCTTTTCAAGTGGGGAATTGCACAAGAAAGAGGTCAAAACTTGACAACTATAGAGGACCCTACATAGAGCTATCTACATAGACACTATAGAGGACCCTACGTATAGTAACTACATAGAGACACTATAGAGGACCCTACGTAGAGCTATCTACATAGAGACACTATAGAGGACCCTACATAGAGCTATCTACAAAGACAGTATAGAGGACCCTACGTATAGTAACTACAGTGCAGAAGAGGAATGTGTTTTTTGAGTCCAGTATCCATGCCTCAGCAGCATCCCACACTCTGATCTGAAAGGGAAATGAGCTGTAATTGACAGGAGTCCTACTGTTCCCTGCCTCCCTGCTGAGAGTACAACAGAGCATCATTCTAATGTACAGTCTATCTGTATGGTGGGTGTTGAGACATTAAGAGAAACTGTAGTTAGATATGTAATCATAGGAATTAGCTCAGCATGCTAACTGCTATAACTTCTGTTTGGTTTAGAATCAGACATGATTCAGAACATTCTAGAACTCCATCAGCTTCCATTAGAATTATTGGAACTTACATAAATACATTTTCATTCATCAATGTTCTTGTTGAGACAACTAATTAATGTTTTCCCTGTTATTACTGCTGCTCTATGTAGATCTGTAGCTCTAGATCAGAGGAGATGGAACCTCTATAGTGTCTCTATGTAGATAGCTCTATGTAGGGTCCTCTATAGTGTCTACGTAGGGTCCTCTATTGTGGCTATGTAGACAGCTCTATGTAGGGTCCTCTATAGTGTCTAAGTAGATAGCTCTATGTAGGGTCCTCTATAGCGTCTCTATGTAGGGTCCTCTATAGTGTCTACGTAGGGTCCTCTATTGTGTCTCTGTAGAAAGCTCTATGTAGGGTCCTCTATAGTGTCTCTATGTAGATAGCTCTACGTAGGGCCCTCTATAGTGTCTACATAGGGTCCTCTATAGTGTCTCTATGTAGATAGCTCTATGTAGGGTCCTCTATAGTGTCTATGTAGATAGACACTAGAGGACCCTACATAGAGCTATGTAGATAGCTCTATGTAGGGTCCTCTATAGTGTCTCTATGTAGATAGCTCTATATAGGGCCCTCTATAGTGTCTATGTAGATAGCTCTATGTAGGGTCCTCTATAGTGTCTCTATGTAGATAGCTCTATGTAGGGTCCTCTATGTAGATAGCTCTATGTAGGGTCCTCTATGTAGATAGCTCTATGTAGGGTCCTCTATATTACCTTTTCCCTCAGTGTGTCGCTCTCCTCCTTGCAGGTGTTGAGTTGTTTCTTCCAGATCTCTACGTTAGCGGAGGACTCTGTTAGCGCGTCTACCAGCCGAGCATTACTGTCCCGTAGAGTCTGGAGTTCTGTCTCCAACTTCTTAGCATTGGTGTTACTGGGGGGGAGAAGAGAGAGAGATAGAGAGAAGAGAGAGAGGGGAAAAAGAGAGAGAGAGAGGGGGGGAGAAAGGAGGAGAGAGGAGGCGGAGAGTGAGGGGGGGGTGAGAGAGCGAAAGGGGAGGGGGGAGAGAGAGCGAAAGGGGAGGGAGGAGAGAGAGAGGATAGAGAGAGAGGGGAGAGTGAGAGGAGGGGAGAGAGATTGAGGGGGAGAGAGAGAGGAGGGGAGGAGAGAGAGTGAAAGGGGAGGGGGGAGAGAGAGAGGGGAGAGAGAGATTAATGTTTTCAACACAATTTAGGGTCAAAACCTACCAATGCATATAAAGTCACACGGTCCTTTCAGTGTGCATGGCTGTTCCTTACAGTGTGCATGGCTGTTCCTTTCAGTGTGCATGGCTGTTCCTTTCAGTGTGCATGGCTGTTCCTTTCAGTGTGCATGGCTGTTCCTTTCAATGTGCATGGCTGTTCCTTTCAGTGTGCATGGCTGTTCCTTTCAGTGTGCATGGCTGTTCCTTTCAGTGTGCATGGCTGTTCCTTTCAGTGTGCATGGCTGTTCCTTTCAGTGTGCATGGCTGTTCCTTTCAGTGTGCATGGCGGTTCCTTTCAGTGTGCATGGCTGTTCCTTTCAGTGTGCATGGCTGTTCCTTTCAGTGTGCATGGCTGTTCGTTTCAGTGTGCATGGCTGGTTGGTTGGGGTAAATCTAGCTCCATACTAACGAATGCAGACAAACCCGTACCACCGCTTTCTACAACATCATGTGTCAGATCATTCCCTGGCAGTTGGTTTACGTAACACAATCTTTCTTCGCTGCTCTTAGCAGTCTGTAGTCCATGGACTAAGACCTTCCATCTCTCTGCAGCAAGCGGATGTTGTTAGAGATTTGTAAAACTACCTGGAAAACCTCAAATGTGGCCTGCCATTATCACCACCTACTAGGGTCTTTAAGGTCTTTTAAGTTCACCTGAACTCAATGTTCTGTGGGTTCTCCATGTTCTATGATGTGTGTTGAAATGTTTACTGACCTCTGTTCCACGGTGGTCTTGAGCCTGTTGTTAACCCCCTCCCCCCTCTCCTGACCTACCTCTATCCCCCTCTCCTGACCTACCTCTATCCCCCCTCTCCTGACCTACCTCTATCCCCCTCTCCTGACCTACCTCTATCCCCCCTCTCCTTACCTACCTCTATCCCCCCTCTCCTTACCTACCTCTATCCCCCTCTCCTTAACTAACTCTATCCCCTCTCTCCTTACCTACCTCTATCCCCCTCTCCTTACCTACCTCTATCCCCCTCTCCTTACCTACCTCTATCCCCCCTCTCCTTACCTACCTCTATCCCCCCTCTCCTTACCTACCTCTATCCCCCTCTCCTTACCTACCTCTATCCCCTCTCTCCTTACCTACCTCTATCCCCCCTCTCCTTACCTACCTCTATCCCCCCTCTCCTTACCTACCTCTATCCCCCTCTCCTTACCTACCTCTATCCCCCCTCTCCTTAACTACCTCTATCCCCCCTCTCCTTAACTACCTCTATCCCCCCTCTCCTTACCTACCTCTATCCCCCCTCTCCTTACCTACCTCTATCCCCCCTCTCCTTACCTACCTCTATCCCCCCTCTCCTTACCTACCTCTATCCCCCTCTCCTTACCTACCTCTATCCCCCCTCTCCTTACCTACCTCTATTCCCCCTCTCCTTACCTACCTCTATCCCCCCTCTCCTTACCTACCTCTATCCCCCCTCTCCTTACCTACCTCTATCCCCCCTCTCCTTACCTACCTCTATCCCCCCTCTCCTTACCTACCTCTATCCCCCCTCTCCTTACCTACCTCTATCCCCCCTCTCCTTACCTACCTCTATCCCCCCTCTCCTTACCTACCTCTATCCCCCCTCTCCTTACCTACCTCTATCCCCCTCTCCTTACCTACCTCTATCCCCCTCTCCTTACCTACCTCTATCCCCCTCTCCTTACCTACCTCTATCCCCCCTCTCCTTACCTACCTCTATCCCCCCTCTCCTTAACTACCTCTATCCCCCTCTCCTTACCTACCTCTATCCCCCTCTCCTTACCTACCTCTATCCCCCTCTCCTTACCTACCTCTATCCCCCTCTCCTTACCTACCTCTATCCCCCTCTCCTTACCTACCCCTATCCCCCTCTCCTTACCTACCTCTATCCCCCCTCTCCTTACCTACCTCTATCCCCCTCTCCTTACCTACCTCTATCCCCCTCTCCTTACCTACCTCTATCCCCCTCTCCTTACCTACCTCTATCCCCCCTCTCCTTACCTACCTCTATCCCCCCTCTCCTTACCTACCTCTATCCCCCCTCTCCTTACCTACCTCTATCCCCCCTCTCCTTACCTACCTCTATCCCCCCTCTCCTTAACTACCTCTATCCCCCCTCTCCTTAACTACCTCTCCCCCTCCCTCCTTACCTCTCCCCCTCCCTCCTTACCTCTCCCCCTCCCTCCTTACCTCTCCCCCTCCCTCCTTACCTCTCCCCCTCCCTCCTTACCTCTGTTCCACAGTGGCCGTGAGTTTGTCATTCTCGCTCATCAGCGCTGCGGTCTCCGGTCCTCCGTGGGAGATCTTCTCATCATCCGTCCCATTGAAACTGGAGGCCTGGTTGGACGAGGGGGTCTCACGCCCCGACTCCTGGATGAGGGGGAGGAGAATTTATCATGGCATATACCAGAGGATGATTCTGCTTCATACAGCTGAGTCAGACTCCAGCCATCTGTAGTTATAGCAACAGTCAGATAGTAACAGCTAGTTAGTACTGAACAGCTCTGAATCACCATGTAACAGTCAGATAGTAACAGTCAGATAGTAACAGCTAGTTAGTACTGAACAGCTCTGAATCACCATGTAACAGTCAGATAGTAACAGTCAGATAGCAACAGCTAGTTAGTACTGAACAGCTCTGAGACACCATGTAGTTATAGTAACAGTCAGATAGTAACAGCTAGTTAGTACTGAACAGCTCTGAGACACCATGTAGTTATAGTAACAGTCAGATAGTAACAGCTAGTTAGTACTGAACAGCTCTGAGACACCATGTAGTTATAGTAACAGCTAGTTAGTACTGAACAGCTCTGTAACATCATGTAGTTATAGTAACAGTCAGATAGTAACAGCTAGTTAGTACTGAACAGCTCTGAGACACCATGTAGTTATAGTAACAGCTAGTTAGTACTGAACAGCTCTGAAACATCATGTAGTTATAGTAACAGTCAGATAGTAACAGCTAGTTAGTACTGAACAGCTCTGTAACACCATGTAGTTATAGTAACAGTCAGATAGTAACAGCTAGTTAGTACTGAACAGCTCTGTAACATCATGTAGTTATAGTAACAGTCAGATAGTAACAGCTAGTTAGTACTGAACAGCTCTGAAACACCATGTAGTTATAGTAACAGCTAGTTAGTACTGAACAGCTCTGAGACACCATGTAGTTATAGTAACAGTCAGATAGTAACAGCTAGTTAGTACTGAACAGCTCTGAAACACCATGTAGTTATAGTAACAGTCAGATAGTAACAGCTAGTTAGTACTGAACAGCTCTGAGACACCATGTAGTTATAGTAACAGTCAGATAGTAACAGCTAGTTAGTACTGAACAGCTCTGTAACACCATGTAGTTATAGTAACAGCTAGTTAGTACTGAACAGCTCTGAGACACCATGTAGTTATAGTAACAGTCAGATAGTAACAGCTAGTTAGTACCGAACAGCTCTGAGACACCATGTAGTTATAGTAACAGCTAGTTAGTACTGAACAGCTCTGAGACACCATGTAGTTATAGTAACAGTCAGATAGTAACAGCTAGTTAGTACTGAACAGCTCTGTAACACCATGTAGTTATAGTAACAGTCAGATAGTAACAGCTAGTTAGTACTGAACAGCTCTGAGACACCATGTAGTTATAGTAACAGCTAGTTAGTACTGAACAGCTCTGAGACACCATGTAGTTATAGTAACAGTCAGATAGTAACAGCTAGTTAGTACTGAACAGCTCTGTAACACCATGTAGTTATAGTAACAGTCAGATAGTAACAGCTAGTTAGTACTGAACAGCTCTGAGACACCATGTAGTTATAGTAACAGTCAGATAGTAACAGCTAGTTAGTACTGAACAGCTCTGAATCACCATGTAGTTATAGTAACAGCTAGTTAGTACTGAACAGCTCTGAGACACCATGTAGTTATAGTAACAGTCAGATAGTAACAGCTAGTTAGTACTGAACAGCTCTGTAACACCATGTAGTTAGTAACAGTCAGATAGTAACAGCTAGTTAGTACTGAACAGCTCTGAGACACCATGTAGTTAGTAACAGTCAGATAGTAACAGCTAGTTAGTACTGAACAGCTCTGTAACACCATGTAGTTATAGTAACAGTCAGATAGTAACAGCTAGTTAGTACTGAACAGCTCTGAGACACCATGTAGTTAGTAACAGTCAGATAGTAACAGCTAGTTAGTACTGAACAGCTCTGAAACATCATGTAGTTATAGTAACAGCTAGTTAGTACTGAACAGCTCTGAGACACCATGTAGTTATAGTAACAGTCAGATAGTAACAGCTAGTTAGTACTGAACAGCTCTGAAACATCATGTAGTTATAGTAACAGTCAGATAGTAACAGCTAGTTAGTACTGAACAGCTCTGTAACACCATGTAGTTATAGTAACAGTCAGCTAGTAACAGCTAGTTAGTACTGAACAGCTCTGAGACACCATGTAGTTATAGTAACAGTCAGATAGTAACAGCTAGTTAGTACTGAACAGCTCTGAAACATCATGTAGTTAGTAACAGTCAGATAGTAACAGCTAGTTAGTACTGAACAGCTCTGAGACACCATGCAGTTATAGTAACAGTCAGATAGTAACAGCTAGTTAGTACTGAACAGCTCTGAAACATCATGTAGTTATAGTAACAGCTAGTTAGTACTGAACAGCTCTGAGACACCATGTAGTTATAGTAACAGCTAGTTAGTACTGAACAGCTCTGTAACATCATGTAGTTAGTAACAGTCAGATAGTAACAGCTAGTTAGTACTGAACAGCTCTGTAACATCATGTAGTTAGTAACAGTCAGATAGTAACAGCTAGTTAGTACTGAACAGCTCTGTAACATCATGTAGTTAGTAACAGTCAGATAGTAACAGCTAGTTAGTACTGAACAGCTCTGTAACATCATGTAGTTAGTAACAGTCAGATAGTAACAGCTAGTTAGTACTGAACAGCTCTGAAACATCATGTAGTTATAGTAACAGCTAGTTAGTACTGAACAGCTCTGAGACACCATGTAGTTATAGTAACAGTCAGATAGTAACAGCTAGTTAGTACTGAACAGCTCTGTAACACCATGTAGTTATAGTAACAGTCAGATAGTAACAGCTAGTTAGTACTGAACAGCTCTGAAACATCATGTAGTTATAGTAACAGCTAGTTAGTATTGAACAGCTCTGAGACACCATGTAGTTATAGTAACAGTCAGATAGTAACAGCTAGTTAGTACTGAACAGCTCTGAAACATCATGTAGTTATAGTAACAGCTAGTTAGTACTGAACAGCTCTGAGACACCATGTAGTTATAGTAACAGCTAGTTAGTACTGAACAGCTCTGAGACACCATGTAGTTATAGTAACAGCTAGTTAGTACTGAACAGCTCTGAAACATCATGTAGTTATAGTAACAGCTAGTTAGTACTGAACAGCTCTGAGACACCATGTAGTTATAGTAACAGCTAGTTAGTACTGAACAGCTCTGTAACACCATGTAGTTATAGTAACAGTCAGATAGTAACAGCTAGTTAGTACTGAACAGCTCTGAAACATCATGTAGTTATAGTAACAGCTAGTTAGTACTGAACAGCTCTGTAACACCATGTAGTTATAGTAACAGCTAGTTAGTACTGAACAGCTCTGTAACATCATGTAGTTATAGTGACAGCTAGTTAGTACTGAACAGCTCTGAGACACCATGTAGTTATAGTAACAGTCAGATAGTAACAGCTAGTTAGTACTGAACAGCTCTGTAACACCATGTAGTTATAGTAACAGTCAGATAGTAACAGCTAGTTAGTACTGAACAGCTCTGAAACATCATGTAGTTATAGTAACAGCTAGTTAGTACTGAACAGCTCTGTAACACCATGTAGTTATAGTAACAGCTAGTTAGTACTGAACAGCTCTGTAACATCATGTAGTTATAGTGACAGCTAGTTAGTACTGAACAGCTCTGTAACACCATGTAGTTATAGTAACAGTCAGATAGTAACAGCTAGTTAGTACTGAACAGCTCTGAAACATCATGTAGTTATAGTAACAGCTAGTTAGTACTGAACAGCTCTGTAACACCATGTAGTTATAGTAACAGCTAGTTAGTACTGAACAGCTCTGTAACATCATGTAGTTATAGTAACAGCTAGTTAGTACTGAACAGCTCTGTAACACCATGTAGTTATAGTAACAGCTAGTTAGTACTGAACAGCTCTGAGACACCATGTAGTTATAGTAACAGTCAGATAGTAACAGCTAGTTAGTACTGAACAGCTCTGAAACACCATGTAGTTATAGTAACAGTCAGATAGTAACAGCTAGTTAGTACTGAACAGCTCTGAAACATCATGTAGTTATAGTAACAGCTAGTTAGTACTGAACAGCTCTGTAACATCATGTAGTTATAGTAACAGCTAGTTAGTACTGAACAGCTCTGAAACATCATGTAGTTATAGTAACAGCTAGTTAGTACTGAACAGCTCTGAAACATCATGTAGTTATAGTAACAGCTAGTTAGTACTGAACAGCTCTGTAACATCATGTAGTTATAGTAACAGCTAGTTAGTACTGAACAGCTCTGTAACATCATGTAGTTATAGTGACAGCTAGTTAGTACTGAACAGCTCTGTAAAACCATGTAGTTATAGTAACAGCTAGTTAGTACTGAACAGCTCTGAGACACCATGTAGTTATAGTAACAGTCAGATAGTAACAGCTAGTTAGTACTGAACAGCTCTGAGACACCATGTAGTTATAGTAACAGTCAGATAGTAACAGCTAGTTAGTACTGAACAGCTCTGAATCACCATGTAGTTATAGTAACAGCTAGTTAGTACTGAACAGCTCTGAGACACCATGTAGTTATAGTAACAGTCAGATAGTAACAGCTAGTTAGTACTGAACAGCTCTGTAACACCATGTAGTTAGTAACAGTCAGATAGTAACAGCTAGTTAGTACTGAACAGCTCTGAGACACCATGTAGTTAGTAACAGTCAGATAGTAACAGCTAGTTAGTACTGAACAGCTCTGTAACACCATGTAGTTATAGTAACAGTCAGATAGTAACAGCTAGTTAGTACTGAACAGCTCTGAGACACCATGTAGTTAGTAACAGTCAGATAGTAACAGCTAGTTAGTACTGAACAGCTCTGAAACATCATGTAGTTATAGTAACAGCTAGTTAGTACTGAACAGCTCTGAGACACCATGTAGTTATAGTAACAGTCAGATAGTAACAGCTAGTTAGTACTGAACAGCTCTGAAACATCATGTAGTTATAGTAACAGTCAGATAGTAACAGCTAGTTAGTACTGAACAGCTCTGTAACACCATGTAGTTATAGTAACAGTCAGCTAGTAACAGCTAGTTAGTACTGAACAGCTCTGAGACACCATGTAGTTATAGTAACAGTCAGATAGTAACAGCTAGTTAGTACTGAACAGCTCTGAAACATCATGTAGTTAGTAACAGTCAGATAGTAACAGCTAGTTAGTACTGAACAGCTCTGAGACACCATGCAGTTATAGTAACAGTCAGATAGTAACAGCTAGTTAGTACTGAACAGCTCTGAAACATCATGTAGTTATAGTAACAGCTAGTTAGTACTGAACAGCTCAGACACCATGTAGTTATAGTAACAGCTAGTTACTACTGAACAGCTCTGTAACATCATGTAGTTAGTAACAGTCAGATAGTAACAGCTAGTTAGTACTGAACAGCTCTGTAACATCATGTAGTTAGTAACAGTCAGATAGTAACAGCTAGTTAGTACTGAACAGCTCTGTAACATCATGTAGTTAGTAACAGTCAGATAGTAACAGCTAGTTAGTACTGAACAGCTCTGTAACATCATGTAGTTAGTAACAGTCAGATAGTAACAGCTAGTTAGTACTGAACAGCTCTGAAACATCATGTAGTTATAGTAACAGCTAGTTAGTACTGAACAGCTCTGAGACACCATGTAGTTATAGTAACAGTCAGATAGTAACAGCTAGTTAGTACTGAACAGCTCTGTAACACCATGTAGTTATAGTAACAGTCAGATAGTAACAGCTAGTTAGTACTGAACAGCTCTGAAACATCATGTAGTTATAGTAACAGCTAGTTAGTACTGAACAGCTCTGAGACACCATGTAGTTATAGTAACAGTCAGATAGTAACAGCTAGTTAGTACTGAACAGCTCTGAAACATCATGTAGTTATAGTAACAGCTAGTTAGTACTGAACAGCTCTGAGACACCATGTAGTTATAGTAACAGCTAGTTAGTACTGAACAGCTCTGAGACACCATGTAGTTATAGTAACAGCTAGTTAGTACTGAACAGCTCTGAAACATCATGTAGTTATAGTAACAGCTAGTTAGTACTGAACAGCTCTGAGACACCATGTAGTTATAGTAACAGCTAGTTAGTACTGAACAGCTCTGTAACACCATGTAGTTATAGTAACAGTCAGATAGTAACAGCTAGTTAGTACTGAACAGCTCTGAAACATCATGTAGTTATAGTAACAGCTAGTTAGTACTGAACAGCTCTGTAACACCATGTAGTTATAGTAACAGCTAGTTAGTACTGAACAGCTCTGTAACATCATGTAGTTATAGTGACAGCTAGTTAGTACTGAACAGCTCTGAGACACCATGTAGTTATAGTAACAGTCAGATAGTAACAGCTAGTTAGTACTGAACAGCTCTGTAACACCATGTAGTTATAGTAACAGTCAGATAGTAACAGCTAGTTAGTACTGAACAGCTCTGAAACATCATGTAGTTATAGTAACAGCTAGTTAGTACTGAACAGCTCTGTAACACCATGTAGTTATAGTAACAGCTAGTTAGTACTGAACAGCTCTGTAACATCATGTAGTTATAGTGACAGCTAGTTAGTACTGAACAGCTCTAACACCATGTAGTTATAGTAACAGTCAGATAGTAACAGCTAGTTAGTACTGAACAGCTCTGAAACATCATGTAGTTATAGTAACAGCTAGTTAGTACTGAACAGCTCTGTAACACCATGTAGTTATAGTAACAGCTAGTTAGTACTGAACAGCTCTGTAACATCATGTAGTTATAGTAACAGCTAGTTAGTACTGAACAGCTCTGTAACACCATGTAGTTATAGTAACAGCTAGTTAGTACTGAACAGCTCTGAGACACCATGTAGTTATAGTAACAGTCAGATAGTAACAGCTAGTTAGTACTGAACAGCTCTGAAACACCATGTAGTTATAGTAACAGTCAGATAGTAACAGCTAGTTAGTACTGAACAGCTCTGAAACATCATGTAGTTATAGTAACAGCTAGTTAGTACTGAACAGCTCTGTAACATCATGTAGTTATAGTAACAGCTAGTTAGTACTGAACAGCTCTGAAACATCATGTAGTTATAGTAACAGCTAGTTAGTACTGAACAGCTCTGAAACATCATGTAGTTATAGTAACAGCTAGTTAGTACTGAACAGCTCTGTAACATCATGTAGTTATAGTAACAGCTAGTTAGTACTGAACAGCTCTGTAACATCATGTAGTTATAGTGACAGCTAGTTAGTACTGAACAGCTCTGTAACACCATGTAGTTATAGTAACAGCTAGTTAGTACTGAACAGCTCTGAGACACCATGTAGTTATAGTAACAGTCAGATAGTAACAGCTAGTTAGTACTGAACAGCTCTGAGACACCATGTAGTTATAGTAACAGTCAGATAGTAACAGCTAGTTAGTACTGAACAGCTCTGAAACACCATGTAGTTATAGTAACAGTCAGATAGTAACAGCTAGTTAGTACTGAACAGCTCTGAGACACCATGTAGTTATAGTAACAGCTAGTTAGTACTGAACAGCTCTGAAACACCATGTAGTTATAGTAACAGTCAGATAGTAACAGCTAGTTAGTACTGAACAGCTCTGAAACACCATGTAGTTATAGTAACAGTCAGATAGTAACAGCTAGTTAGTACTGAACAGCTCTGAAACACCATGTAGTTATAGTAACAGCTAGTTAGTACTGAACAGCTCTGTAACACCATGTAGTTATAGTAACAGCTAGTTAGTACTGAACAGCTCTGAGACACCATGTAGTTATAGTAACAGCTAGTTAGTACTGAACAGCTCTGTAACACCATGTAGTTATAGTAACAGTCAGATAGTAACAGCTAGTTAGTACTGAACAGCTCTGAAACATCATGTAGTTATAGTGACAGCTAGTTAGTACTGAACAGCTCTGAGACACCATGTAGTTATAGTAACAGTCAGATAGTAACAGCTAGTTAGTACTGAACAGCTCTGAGACACCATGCAGTTATAGTAACAGCTAGTTAGTACTGAACAGCTCTGTAACACCATGTAGTTATAGTAACAGCTAGTTAGTACTGAACAGCTCTGAAACATCATGTAGTTATAGTAACAGCTAGTTAGTACTGAACAGCTCTGAGACACCATGTAGTTATAGTAACAGTCAGATAGTAACAGCTAGTTAGTACTGAACAGCTCTGAGACACCATGTAGTTATAGTAACAGCTAGTTAGTACTGAACAGCTCTGTAACACCATGTAGTTATAGTAACAGCTAGTTAGTACTGAACAGCTCTGAGACACCATGTAGTTATAGTAACAGTCAGATAGTAACAGCTAGTTAGTACTGAACAGCTCTGAGACACCATGCAGTTATAGTAACAGTCAGATAGTAACAGCTAGTTAGTACTGAACAGCTCTGAGACACCATGTAGTTATAGTAACAGCTAGTTAGTACTGAACAGCTCTGTAACACCATGTAGTTATAGTAACAGCTAGTTAGTACTGAACAGCTCTGAAACACCATGTAGTTATAGTAACAGCTAGTTAGTACTGAACAGCTCTGAGACACCATGTACTTATAGTAACAGCTAGTTAGTACTGAACAGCTCTGTAACACCATGTAGTTATAGTAACAGTCAGATAGTAACAGCTAGTTAGTACTGAACAGCTCTGAGACACCATGCAGTTATAGTAACAGTCAGATAGTAACAGCTAGTTAGTACTGAACAGCTCTGTAACACCATGTAGTTATAGTAACAGCTAGTTAGTACTGAACAGCTCTGAGACACCATGTAGTTATAGTAACAGTCAGATAGTAACAGCTAGTTAGTACTGAACAGCTCTGTAACATCATGTAGTTATAGTAACAGTCAGATAGTAACAGCTAGTTAGTACTGAACAGCTCTGAAACACCATGTAGTTATAGTAACAGTCAGATAGTAACAGCTAGTTAGTACTGAACAGCTCTGAAACACCATGTAGTTATAGTAACAGTCAGATAGTAACAGCTAGTTAGTACTGAACAGCTCTGAGACACCATGTAGTTATAGTAACAGCTAGTTAGTACTGAACAGCTCTGTAACACCATGTAGTTATAGTAACAGCTAGTTAGTACTGAACAGCTCTGAAACACCATGTAGTTATAGTAACAGCTAGTTAGTACTGAACAGCTCTGAGACACCATGTACTTATAGTAACAGCTAGTTAGTACTGAACAGCTCTGTAACACCATGTAGTTATAGTAACAGTCAGATAGTAACAGCTAGTTAGTACTGAACAGCTCTGAGACACCATGCAGTTATAGTAACAGTCAGATAGTAACAGCTAGTTAGTACTGAACAGCTCTGTAACACCATGTAGTTATAGTAACAGCTAGTTAGTACTGAACAGCTCTGAGACACCATGTAGTTATAGTAACAGTCAGATAGTAACAGCTAGTTAGTACTGAACAGCTCTGTAACATCATGTAGTTATAGTAACAGTCAGATAGTAACAGCTAGTTAGTACTGAACAGCTCTGAAACACCATGTAGTTATAGTAACAGTCAGATAGTAACAGCTAGTTAGTACTGAACAGCTCTGAAACACCATGTAGTTATAGTAACAGTCAGATAGTAACAGCTAGTTAGTACTGAACAGCTCTGAAACACCATGTAGTTATAGTAACAGCTAGTTAGTACTGAACAGCTCTGAGACACCATGTAGTTATAGTAACAGCTAGTTAGTACTGAACAGCTCTGAGACACCATGTAGTTATAGTAACAGCTAGTTAGTACTGAACAGCTCTGTAACACCATGTAGTTATAGTAACAGCTAGTTAGTACTGAACAGCTCTGAGACACCATGTAGTTATAGTAACAGTCAGATAGTAACAGCTAGTTAGTACTGAACAGCTCTGTAACATCATGTAGTTATAGTAACAGTCAGATAGTAACAGCTAGTTAGTACTGAACAGCTCTGAAACACCATGTAGTTATAGTAACAGCTAGTTAGTACTGAACAGCTCTGAAACACCATGTAGTTATAGTAACAGTCAGATAGTAACAGCTAGTTAGTACTGAACAGCTCTGAAACATCATGTAGTTATAGTAACAGCTAGTTAGTACTGAACAGCTCTGAAACACCATGTAGTTATAGTAACAGTCAGATAGTAACAGCTAGTTAGTACTGAACAGCTCTGAAACACCATGTAGTTATAGTAACAGCTAGTTAGTACTGAACAGCTCTGAAACACCATGTAGTTATAGTAACAGCTAGTTAGTACTGAACAGCTCTGAAACACCATGTAGTTATAGTAACAGTCAGATAGTAACAGCTAGTTAGTACTGAACAGCTCTGAAACACCATGTAGTTATAGTAACAGTCAGATAGTAACAGCTAGTTAGTACTGAACAGCTCTGAAACACCATGTAGTTATAGTAACAGCTAGTTAGTACTGAACAGCTCTGAAACACCATGTAGTTATAGTAACAGTCAGATAGTAACAGCTAGTTAGTACTGAACAGCTCTGAAACATCATGTAGTTATAGTAACAGCTAGTTAGTACTGAACAGCTCTGAAACACCATGTAGTTATAGTAACAGTCAGATAGTAACAGCTAGTTAGTACTGAACATCTCTGAAACACCATGTAGTTATAGTAACAGCTAGTTAGTACTGAACAGCTCTGAAACACCATGTAGTTATAGTAACAGTCAGATAGTAACAGCTAGTTAGTACTGAACAGCTCTGAAACACCATGTAGTTATAGTAACAGCTAGTTAGTACTGAACAGCTCTGAAACACCATGTAGTTATAGTAACAGCTAGTTAGTACTGAACAGCTCTGTAACACCATGTAGTTATAGTAACAGTCAGATAGTAACAGCTAGTTAGTACTGAACAGCTCTGAGACACCATGTAGTTATAGTAACAGTCAGATAGTAACAGCTAGTTAGTACTGAACAGCTCTGAAACACCATGTAGTTATAGTAACAGTCAGATAGTAACAGCTAGTTAGTACTGAACAGCTCTGAAACACCATGTAGTTATAGTAACAGTCAGATAGTAACAGCTAGTTAGTACTGAACAGCTCTGAAACACCATGTAGTTATAGTAACAGCTAGTTAGTACTGAACAGCTCTGAAACACCATGTAGTTATAGTAACAGTCAGATAGTAACAGCTAGTTAGTACTGAACAGCTCTGAAACATCATGTAGTTATAGTAACAGCTAGTTAGTACTGAACAGCTCTGAAACACCATGTAGTTATAGTAACAGCTAGTTAGTACTGAACAGCTCTGAGACACCATGTAGTTATAGTAACAGTCAGATAGTAACAGCTAGTTAGTACTGAACAGCTCTGAAACATCATGTAGTTATAGTAACAGTCAGATAGTAACAGCTAGTTAGTACTGAACAGCTCTGAGACACCATGTAGTTATAGTAACAGCTAGTTAGTACTGAACAGCTCTGAAACACCATGTAGTTATAGTAACAGCTAGTTAGTACTGAACAGCTCTGAGACACCATGTAGTTATAGTAACAGCTAGTTAGTACTGAACAGCTCTGAAACACCATGTAGTTATAGTAACAGCTAGTTAGTACTGAACAGCTCTGAGACACCATGTAGTTATAGTAACAGCTAGTTAGTACTGAACAGCTCTGAAACACCATGTAGTTATAGTAACAGTCAGATAGTAACAGCTAGTTAGTACTGAACAGCTCTGAAACACCATGTAGTTATAGTAACAGTCAGATAGTAACAGCTAGTTAGTACTGAACAGCTCTGAAACATCATGTAGTTATAGTAACAGTCAGATAGTAACAGCTAGTTAGTACTGAACAGCTCTGAAACACCATGTAGTTATAGTAACAGTCAGATAGTAACAGCTAGTTAGTACTGAACAGCTCTGAAACATCATGTAGTTATAGTAACAGTCAGATAGTAACAGCTAGTTAGTACTGAACAGCTCTGAGACACCATGTAGTTATAGTAACAGTCAGATAGTAACAGCTAGTTAGTACTGAACAGCTCTGAGACACCATGTAGTTATAGTAACAGCTAGTTAGTACTGAACAGCTCTGAGACACCATGTAGTTATAGTAACAGTCAGATAGTAACAGCTAGTTAGTACTGAACAGCTCTGTAACATCATGTAGTTATAGTAACAGTCAGATAGTAACAGCTAGTTAGTACTGAACAGCTCTGAGACACCATGTAGTTATAGTGACAGCTAGTTAGTACTGAACAGCTCTGAGACACCATGTAGTTATAGTAACAGCTAGTTAGTACTGAACAGCTCTGAAACACCATGTAGTTATAGTAACAGCTAGTTAGTACTGAACAGCTCTGTAACACCATGTAGTTATAGTAACAGTCAGATAGTAACAGCTAGTTAGTACTGAACAGCTCTGTAACACCATGTAGTTATAGTAACAGCTAGTTAGTACTGAACAGCTCTGAGACACCATGTAGTTATAGTAACAGTCAGATAGTAACAGCTAGTTAGTACTGAACAGCTCTGTAACATCATGTAGTTATAGTAACAGCTAGTTAGTACTGAACAGCTCTGTAACACCATGTAGTTATAGTAACAGCTAGTTAGTACTGAACAGCTCTGAAACACCATGTAGTTATAGTAACAGTCAGATAGTAACAGCTAGTTAGTACTGAACAGCTCTGAGACACCATGTAGTTATAGTAACAGTCAGATAGTAACAGCTAGTTAGTACTGAACAGCTCTGTAACATCATGTAGTTATAGTAACAGCTAGTTAGTACTGAACAGCTCTGTAACACCATGTAGTTATAGTAACAGCTAGTTAGTAACAGCTAGTTAGTACTGAACAGCTCTGTAACACCATGTAGTTATAGTAACAGCTAGTTAGTACTGAACAGCTCTGAAACACCATGTAGTTATAGTAACAACTAGTTAGTACTGAACAGCTCTGTAACACCATGTAGTTATAGTAACAGCTAGTTAGTACTGAACAGCTCTGAAACACCATGTAGTTATAGTAACAACTAGTTAGTACTGAACAGCTCTGTAACACCATGTAGTTATAGTAACAGTCAGATAGTAACAGCTAGTTAGTACTGAACAGCTCTGAAACACCATGTAGTTATAGTAACAGCTAGTTAGTACTGAACAGCTCTGAGACACCATGTAGTTATAGTAACAGTCAGATAGTAACAGCTAGTTAGTACTGAACAGCTCTGAAACACCATGTAGTTATAGTAACAGCTAGTTAGTACTGAACAGCTCTGAGACACCATGTAGTTATAGTAACAGTCAGATAGTAACAGTTAGTTAGTACTGAACAGCTCTGAAACACCATGTAGTTATAGTAACAGTCAGATAGTAACAGCTAGTTAGTACTGAACAGCTCTGAGACACCATGTAGTTATAGTAACAGTCAGATAGTAACAGCTAGTTAGTACTGAACAGCTCTGAGACACCATGCAGTTATAGTAACAGTCAGATAGTAACAGCTAGTTAGTACTGAACAGCTCTGAAACATCATGTAGTTATAGTAACAGCTAGTTAGTACTGAACAGCTCTGAAACACCATGTAGTTATAGTAACAGTCAGATAGTAACAGCTAGTTAGTACTGAACAGCATGTAGTTATAGTAACAGTCAGATAGTAACAGCTAGTTAGTACTGAACAGCTCTGAAACACCATGTAGTTATAGTAACAGTCAGATAGTAACAGCTAGTTAGTACTGAACAGCTCTGAGACACCATGTAGTTATAGTAACAGCTAGTTAGTACTGAACAGCTCTGTAACACCATGTAGTTATAGTAACAGTCAGATAGTAACAGCTAGTTAGTACTGAACAGCTCTGAAACACCATGTAGTTATAGTAACAGTCAGATAGTAACAGCTAGTTAGTACTGAACAGCTCTGAAACACCATGTAGTTATAGTAACAGCTAGTTAGTACTGAACAGCTCTGTAACACCATGTAGTTATAGTAACAACTAGTTAGTACTGAACAGCTCTGAAACACCATGTAGTTATAGTGACAGTCAGATAGTAACAGCTAGTTAGTACTGAACAGCTCTGTAACACCATGTAGTTATAGTAACAGTCAGATAGTAACAGCTAGTTAGTACTGAACAGCTCTGTAACACCATGTAGTTATAGTAACAGCTAGTTAGTACTGAACAGCTCTGTAACACCATGTAGTTATAGTAACAGCTAGTTAGTACTGAACAGCTCTGTAACACCATGTAGTTATAGTAACAGCTAGTTAGTACTGAACAGCTCTGAAACATCATGTAGTTATAGTAACAGTCAGATAGTAACAGCTAGTTAGTACTGAACAGCTCTGAGACACCATGTAGTTATAGTAACAGTCAGATAGTAACAGCTAGTTAGTACTGAACAGCTCTGAGACACCATGTAGTTATAGTAACAGCTAGTTAGTACTGAACAGCTCTGAGACACCATGTAGTTATAGTAACAGTCAGATAGCAACAGCTAGTTAGTACTGAACAGCTCTGAAACACCATGTAGTTATAGTAACAGCTAGTTAGTACTGAACAGCTCTGTAACATCATGTAGTTATAGTAACAGTCAGATAGTAACAGCTAGTTAGTACTGAACAGCTCTGTAACATCATGTAGTTATAGTAACAGCTAGTTAGTACTGAACAGCTCTGAAACACCATGTAGTTATAGTAACAGTCAGATAGTAACAGCTAGTTAGTACTGAACAGCTCTGAAACACCATGTAGTTATAGTAACAGTCAGATAGTAACAGCTAGTTAGTACTGAACAGCTCTGAAACATCATGTAGTTATAGTAACAGTCAGATAGTAACAGCTAGTTAGTACTGAACAGCTCTGAAACACCATGTAGTTATAGTAACAGCTAGTTAGTACTGAACAGCTCTGAAACACCATGTAGTTATAGTAACAGCTAGTTAGTACTGAACAGTTCTGAGACACCATGTAGTTATAGTAACAGTCAGATAGTAACAGCTAGTTAGTACTGAACAGCTCTGAAACATCATGTAGTTATAGTAACAGTCAGATAGTAACAGCTAGTTAGTACTGAACAGCTCTGAAACATCATGTAGTTATAGTAACAGTCAGATAGTAACAGCTAGTTAGTACTGAACAGCTCTGAAACACCATGTAGTTATAGTAACAGTCAGATAGTAACAGCTAGTTAGTACTGAACAGCTCTGTAACACCATGTAGTTATAGTAACAGCTAGTTAGTACTGAACAGCTCTGAGACACCATGTAGTTATAGTAACAGTCAGATAGTAACAGCTAGTTAGTACTGAACAGCTCTGAAACATCATGTAGTTATAGTAACAGTCAGATAGTAACAGCTAGTTAGTACTGAACAGCTCTGTAACACCATGTAGTTATAGTAACAGTCAGATAGTAACAGCTAGTTAGTACTGAACAGCTCTGAGACACCATGTAGTTATAGTAACAGCTAGTTAGTACTGAACAGCTCTGAGACACCATGTAGTTATAGTAACAGCTAGTTAGTACTGAACAGCTCTGAAACACCATGTAGTTATAGTAACAGCTAGTTAGTACTGAACAGCTCTGAGACACCATGTAGTTATAGTAACAGTCAGATAGTAACAGCTAGTTAGTACTGAACAGCTCTGTAACACCATGTAGTTATAGTAACAGTCAGATAGTAACAGCTAGTTAGTACTGAACAGCTCTGAAACATCATGTAGTTATAGTAACAGCTAGTTAGTACTGAACAGCTCTGAGACACCATGTAGTTATAGTAACAGTCAGCTAGTAACAGCTAGTTAGTACTGAACAGCTCTGAGACACCATGTAGTTATAGTAACAGCTAGTTAGTACTGAACAGCTCTGAAACACCATGTAGTTATAGTAACAGTCAGATAGTAACAGCTAGTTAGTACTGAACAGCTCTGAGACACCATGTAGTTATAGTAACAGCTAGTTAGTACTGAACAGCTCTGAGACACCATGTAGTTATAGTAACAGCTAGTTAGTACTGAACAGCTCTGAAACATCATGTAGTTATAGTAACAGCTAGTTAGTACTGAACAGCTCTGAGACACCATGTAGTTAGTAACAGTCAGATAGCAACAGCTAGTTAGTACTGAACAGCTCTGAGACACCATGTAGTTATAGTAACAGTCAGATAGTAACAGCTAGTTAGTACTGAACAGCTCTGAGACACCATGTAGTTATAGTAACAGTCAGATAGTAACAGCTAGTTAGTACTGAACAGCTCTGAAACACCATGTAGTTATAGTAACAGTCAGATAGTAACAGCTAGTTAGTACTGAACAGCTCTGAAACACCATGTAGTTATAGTAACAGCTAGTTAGTACTGAACAGCTCTGTAACACCATGTAGTTATAGTAACAGCTAGTTAGTACTGAACAGCTCTGTAACATCATGTAGTTATAGTAACAGCTAGTTAGTACTGAACAGCTCTGAAACACCATGTAGTTATAGTAACAGTCAGATAGTAACAGCTAGTTAGTACTGAACAGCTCTGAGACACCATGTAGTTATAGTAACAGCTAGTTAGTACTGAACAGCTCTGTAACACCATGTAGTTATAGTAACAGTCAGATAGTAACAGCTAGTTAGTACTGAACAGCTCTGTAACACCATGTAGTTATAGTAACAGTCAGATAGTAACAGCTAGTTAGTACTGAACAGCTCTGAAACATCATGTAGTTATAGTAACAGCTAGTTAGTACTGAACAGCTCTGAGACACCATGTAGTTATAGTAACAGCTAGTTAGTACTGAACAGCTCTGAGACACCATGTAGTTATAGTAACAGCTAGTTAGTACTGAACAGCTCTGAAACACCATGTAGTTATAGTAACAGCTAGTTAGTACTGAACAGCTCTGAAACACCATGTAGTTATAGTAACAGTCAGATAGTAACAGCTAGTTAGTACTGAACAGCTCTGAAACACCATGTAGTTATAGTAACAGTCAGATAGTAACAGCTAGTTAGTACTGAACAGCTCTGAGACACCATGTAGTTATAGTAACAGTCAGATAGTAACAGCTAGTTAGTACTGAACAGCTCTGTAACATCATGTAGTTATAGTAACAGTCAGATAGTAACAGCTAGTTAGTACTGAACAGCTCTGAAACACCATGTAGTTATAGTAACAGTCAGATAGTAACAGCTAGTTAGTACTGAACAGCTCTGAAACACCATGTAGTTATAGTAACAGTCAGATAGTAACAGCTAGTTAGTACTGAACAGCTCTGAGACACCATGTAGTTATAGTAACAGTCAGATAGTAACAGCTAGTTAGTACTGAACAGCTCTGAAACACCATGTAGTTATAGTAACAGTCAGATAGTAACAGCTAGTTAGTACTGAATAGCTCTGTAACACCATGTAGTTATAGTAACAGCTAGTTAGTACTGAACAGCTCTGAGACACCATGTAGTTATAGTAACAGCTAGTTAGTACTGAACAGCTCTGTAACACCATGTAGTTATAGCAACAGTCAGATAGTAACAACTAGTTAGTACTGAACAGCTCTGAGACACCATGTAGTTATAGTAACAGCTAGTTAGTACTGAACAGCTCTGAGACACCATGTAGTTATAGTAACAGCTAGTTAGTACTGAACAGCTCTGAGACACCATGTAGTTATAGTAACAGCTAGTTAGTACTGAACAGCTCTGTAACACCATGTAGTTATAGTAACAGCTAGTTAGTACTGAACAGCTCTGTAACATCATGTAGTTATAGTAACAGTCAGATAGTAACAGCTAGTTAGTACTGAACAGCTCTGAAACATCATGTAGTTATAGTAACAGCTAGTTAGTACTGAACAGCTCTGTAACATCATGTAGTTATAGTAACAGTCAGATAGTAACAGCTAGTTAGTACTGAACAGCTCTGAAACATCATGTAGTTATAGTAACAGCTAGTTAGTACTGAACAGCTCTGAGACACCATGTAGTTATAGTAACAGCTAGTTAGTACTGAACAGCTCTGAAACATCATGTAGTTATAGTAACAGCTAGTTAGTACTGAACAGCTCTGTAACATCATGTAGTTATAGTAACAGCTAGTTAGTACTGAACAGCTCTGAGACACCATGTAGTTATAGTAACAGTCAGATAGTAACAGCTAGTTAGTACTGAACAGCTCTGAAACACCATGTAGTTATAGTAACAGTCAGATAGTAACAGCTAGTTAGTACTGAACAGCTCTGTAACACCATGTAGTTATAGTAACAGTCAGATAGTAACAGCTAGTTAGTACTGAACAGCTCTGAAACACCATGTAGTTATAGTAACAGCTAGTTAGTACTGAACAGCTCTGAAACATCATGTAGTTATAGTAACAGTCAGATAGTAACAGCTAGTTAGTACTGAACAGCATGTAGTTATAGTAACAGTCAGATAGTAACAGCTAGTTAGTACTGAACAGCTCTGAGACACCATGTAGTTATAGTAACAGTCAGATAGTAACAGCTAGTTAGTACTGAACAGCTCTGAGACACCATGTAGTTATAGTAACAGTCAGATAGTAACAGCTAGTTAGTACTGAACAGCTCTGAAACACCATGTAGTTATAGTAACAGTCAGATAGTAACAGCTAGTTAGTACTGAACAGCTCTGAAACATCATGTAGTTATAGTAACAGCTAGTTAGTACTGAACAGCTCTGAAACACCATGTAGTTATAGTAACAGTCAGATAGTAACAGCTAGTTAGTACTGAACAGCTCTGAGACACCATGTAGTTATAGTAACAGTCAGATAGTAACAGCTAGTTAGTACTGAACAGCTCTGAGACACCATGTAGTTATAGTAACAGTCAGATAGTAACAGCTAGTTAGTACTGAACAGCTCTGAGACACCATGTAGTTATAGTAACAGCTAGTTAGTACTGAACAGCTCTGAGACACCATGTAGTTATAGTAACAGCTAGTTAGTACTGAACAGCTCTGAGACACCATGTAGTTATAGTAACAGTCAGATAGTAACAGCTAGTTAGTACTGAACAGCTCTGAAACATCATGTAGTTATAGTAACAGCTAGTTAGTACTGAACAGCTCTGAAACATCATGTAGTTATAGTAACAGCTAGTTAGTACTGAACAGCTCTGAAACATCATGTAGTTATAGTAACAGTCAGATAGTAACAGCTAGTTAGTACTGAACAGCTCTGAGACACCATGTAGTTATAGTAACAGCTAGTTAGTACTGAACAGCTCTGAGACACCATGTAGTTATAGTATACATCTCAAATGGCACCCTATTCCCTATATAGGGCACTACTTTAGACCAGGGTCTATGGGGAATATAAATAGTAACAGACAGTACTGAGCAGACCTGGCAGGCTAAGGCTGGCTGGGTGAGAGGCTAGAAAAACACCTCTCAAACCACCTTCTGCATCCCGAGTGGCACCCTATTCCCTATTTGGCGCACTACTTCTGACCAGGGCCAATAGGGAGCCATTTGGGACACGTATTGGTAACCACCAAAATAAAGGAAACACCAACATGAAGTGTCTTAATAGGGTGTTGATGGGGGTGGAAAACACTGTCTCAGGCAGCGCTCCAGAATCTCCAATAAGTGTTCACTTGGGTTTGGCTCTGGTCCAAATTAGTGCCCTATATAGGGAATAGGGCTCTGGTCTATAGTAGTACCACTACATAAGGAATAGGGCTCTACTGGTTAATTAATGAAGATATTATCATTACAGTCCAGTAGAGCACATATTAAATAATGATCTATGCAAATTAAAAAGCCTATTCAACGTTATCTAATAAAATGGAGAGTAATAGACAGTAATAGAGTCCAGTTTCCTCTGAATAGGAATGTGATTAAACGATCTGATGTCTGACCATATGAAGAGAACACATGCTACGGTTGTCATGGGCTCTGGTCAAAAGTAGTGTACTACATAGTGGATAGGGTTCCATTTGGGCCTTAACCAATACATCCAGAGAGTTTAGGGGCTTAAATAGGGAGCGTACACAGTCAGAATACTAATGAGATGACATGTTAGAATACTAATGAGATGACATGTTAGAATAGAACTGACAGTCAGAATACTAATGAGATGACATGTTAGAATAGAACTGACAGTCAGAATACTAATGAGATGACATGTTAGAATAGAACTGACAGTCAGAATACTAATGAGATGACATGTTAGAATAGAACTGACAGTCAGAATACTAATGAGATGACATGTTAGAATAGAACTGACAGTCAGAATACTAATGACATGTTAGAATAGAACTGACAGTCAGAATACTAATGAGATGACATGTTAGAATAGAACTGACAGTCAGAATACTAATGACATGTTAGAATAGAACTGACAGTCAGAATACTAATGAGATGACATGTTAAAATACTAATGAGATGACATGTTAGAATAGAACTGACAGTCAGAATACTAATGAGATGACATGTTAGAATAGAACTGACAGTCAGAATACTAATGAGATGACATGTTAGAATAGAACTGACAGTCAGAATACTAATGAGATGACATGTTAGAATAGAACTGACAGTCAGAATACTAATGAGATGACATGTTAGAATACAACTGACAGTCAGAATACTAATGAGATGACATGTTAGAATAGAACTGACAGTCAGAATACTAATGAGATGACATGTTAGAATAGAACTGGCAGTCAGAATACTAATGAGATGACATGGTAGAATAGAACTGACAGTCAGAATACTAATGAGATGTTAGAATACAACTGACAGTCAGAATACTAATGAGATGACATGTTAGAATAGAACTGACAGTCAGAATACTAATGAGATGACATGTTAGAATAGAACTGACAGTCAGAATACTAATGAGATGACATGTTAGAATAGAACTGACAGTCAGAATACTAATGAGATGTTAGAACTGACAGTCAGAATACTAATGAGATGTTAGAATAGAACAGACAGTCAGAATACTAATGAGATGACATGTTAGAATAGAACTGACAGTCAGAATACTGTCCTCAGGCTGTTGATGAGAATGTAACACATCCAGCAGACTTGTTACAGCTCTGACCCGTCACATTACAGCCTCTCTCCCTCCCAGGGTAGATTATGTGTCTGTTTGGCGGCTGGCAGATGATAAGTGACTCCCTGTCACCCCCACACCCCAAGTATAACTTTACTACATCTAGTCACTCATTACTGAGTGTGTGTATGTACAGTTGAAGTCAGAAGTTTACATACACCTTAGCCAACTACATTTAAACTCAGTTTTTCACAATTTCTGACATTTAATCCGAGTAACAATTCCCTGTCTTAGGTCAGTTAGGATCACCACTTTATTTTAATAATGTGAAATGTCAGAATAATAGTAGAGAGAATGATTTATTTCAGCTTTTATTTCATCACATTCTCAGTGGGTCAGAAGTTTACATACACTCAATTAGTATTTGGTAGCATTGCTTTTAAATTGTTTAACTTGGGTCAAACGTTTCGGGCAGCCTCCCACAAGCTTCCCACAATAAGTTGGGGGAATTTTGGCCCATTCCTCCTGACAGAGCTGGTGTAACAGAGACAGGTTTGTAGGCCTCCTTGCTCGCACATGCTTTTCAGGTCTGTCCACAAATTTTCTATGGGACTGAGGTCAGGGCTTTGTGATGGCCACTCCAATACCTTGACTTTGTTGTCCTTAAGCCATTTTGCCACAACTTTGGAAGTATGCTTGGGGTCATTGTCCATTTGAAAGACCCATTTGCGACCAAGCTTTAACTTCCTGACTGATGTGTTGAGATGTTGCTTCAATATGTCCACCAAATTTCCTGCCTCATGATGCCATCTATTTTGTGAAGTGCACCAGTCCCTCCTGCAGCAAAGCACCCCCACAACATGATAGTGCCACCCCTGTCCTTCACGGTTAGGATGGTGTTCTTTGGCTTGCAAGCCTCCCCCTTGTTCCTCCAAACATAACGATGGTCATTATGGCCATACAGTTCTATTTTTGTTTCATCAGACCAGAGGACATTTCTCGAAAAAGTACAATCTTTGTCCTCATGTGCAGTTGCAAACCGTAGTCTGTCTTTTTTATGGCGGTTTTGGAGCAGTGGCTTCTTCCTTGCTGAGCGGCCTTTCAGGTTATGTCGACTTGTTTTACTGTGGATATAGATACTTTTGTACCTGTTTCCTCCAGCATCTTCACATCTCTAGGAGACAGAACGCGTCTTCCTCCTGAGCGGTATGACGGCTGCGTGGTCCCATGGTGTTCATACTTGCGTACTATTGTTTGTAAAGATGAACGTGGTACCTTCAAACGTTTGGAAATTGCTCCCAAGGATGAACCAGACTTGTGGAGGTCTATAGGTCTTGGGAAAATCAAAAGAAATCAGCCATGATGTCAAGCAAAGAGGCACTGAGTTTGAAGGTAGGCCTTGAAATACATCCACAGGTACACCTCCAATTGACTCAAATTATGTCAATTAGCCTATCAGAAGCTTCTAAAGCCATGACATCATTTTCTGGAATTTTCCAAGCTGTTTAAAGGCACAGTCAACTTAGTGTATGTAAACTTCTGACCCACTGGAATTGTTATACAGTGAATTATAAGTGAAATAATCTGTCTGTAAACAATTGTTGGAAAAATTACTCATGCACAAAGTAGATGTCCTAACCAACTTGACAAAACTATAGTTTGTTAACAAGAAATGTGTGGAGTGGTTGAAAAACGAGTTTTAATGACTCCAACGTAAGTGTATGTAAACTTCCGTCTTCAACTGTATGTATGTATCTGTGCACATGCGTGTGCGTGTGTGTGTGTGTGTGTGTGTGTGTGTGTGTGTGTGTGTGCATGCGTGCTACTGACCGTGTGTGTGTGTACAATTCACCGCTTCTTCACATGTTATTATGGGTGTGTGTGTTTGTGCATGTGTGTGACCATGTGTCTGTGTGTGTGCCTCTGTGTGTGTGCCTGTATGTTACCTGGGAATTGTTACTCGATGTCTCCATCTTCTCCTGTGACTTGTCCCTGGCTAGCTTCGCTGCTTCCTTCACTTCCTGGAACTTCTCAGCAAACTGAAACAAGATGAGAAAAATAAACAAGGAAAAAGATTGATTAATACAAGTTCAAATTAAAATATAAAAACACATCACTGGATACAAGCGATGTGTGTGTCGCTTAATGATGATGTAATCACATGTCCCAAATGGAACCTGATCAAAAGTAGTGCACCATTGGCCCTATAGGCTTTAGTCAAAAGTAGTGCACCATTGTCCTATAGGCCATAGTCAAAAGTAGTGCACCATTGTCCCTATAGGCCTTAGTCAAAAGTAGTGCACCATTGTCCTATAGGCCTTAGTCAAAAGTAGTGCACCATTGTCCTATAGGCCTTAGTCAAAAGTAGTGCACCATTGTCCTATAGGCCTTAGTCAAAAGTAGTGCACCATTGTCCTATAGGCCTTAGTCAAAAGTAGTGCACCATTGTCCCTATAGGCCTTAGTCAAAAGTAGTGCACCATTGTCCCTATAGGCCTTAGTCAAAAGTAGTGCACCATTGTCCCTATAGGCCTTAGTCAAAAGTAGTGCACCATTGTCCCTATAGGCCTTAGTCAAAAGTAGTGCACCATTGTCCCTATAGGCCTTAGTCAAAAGTAGTGCACCATTGTCCTATAGGCTTTAGTCAAATGTAGTGCACCATTGGCTCTATAGGCCTTAGTCAAAAGTAGTGCACCATTGTCGTATAGGCCTTAGTCAAAAGTAGTGCACCATTGGCTCTATAGGCCTTAGTCAAAAGTAGTGCACCATTGTCGTATAGGCCTTAGTCAAAAGTAGTGCACCATTGTCCCTATAGGCTTTAGTCAAAAGTAGTGCACCATTGTCCCTATAGGCCTTAGTCAAAAGTAGTGCACCATTGTCCTATAGGCTTTAGTCAAAAGTAGTGCACCATTGTCCTATAGGCTTTAGTCAAAAGTAGTGCACCATTGTCCTATAGGCCTTAGTCAAAAGTAGTGCACAATTGTCCTATAGGCCTTAGTCAAAAGTAGTGCACCATTGTCCTATAGGCCTTAGTCAAAAGTAGTGCACCATTGTCTTTTTAAAACAGAAAAGGAATCAGTACCTTGGCCAGCTGCTGCTCGGAGGCAAACCCCAGTCCGAACACGGTGTTGGCTCTGCTGTCAGCCCATTGGCCAAACTTCTGGGAGGTCTTGGTGAAGGTCATGTTGGGGGTGATGGTGCTGTTGATGATCACCTGAAGGGAGACAGGAAATTACACGTTAGTAGGAGATGCGGTGGTACCCCTGGAGCAGCTTGAGGAGGTTAGTGCCTTGCTCAAGGGCACAACGGAAATACCTGGAGCAGCTTGAGGGGGTTAGTGCCTTGCTGGGCCACTGGGAAATACCTGGAGCAGCTTGAGGGGTTAGTGCCTTGCTCAAGGGCACAACGGAAATACCTGGAGCAGCTTGAGGGGTACGTGCCTTGCTCAAGGGCACAACGGAAATACCTGGAACAGCTTGAGGGGTTAGTGCCTTGCTGGGCCACTGGGAATACCTGGAGCAGCTTGGGGGGGTACGTGCCTTGCTGGGCCACTGGGAAATACCTGGAGCAGCTTGAGGGGTACGTGCCTTGCTGGGCCACTGGGAAATACCTGGAGCAGCTTGAGGGGTACGTGCCTTGCTGGGCCACTGGGAATACCTGGAGCAGCTTGAGGGGTACGTGCCTTGCTGGGCCACTGGGAAATACCTGGAGCAGCTTGAGGGGTACGTGCCTTGCTGGGCCACTGGGAATACCTGGAGCAGCTTGAGGGGTACGTGCCTTGCTGGGCCACTGGGACATGGATTCGGGTCAAAGCACAAACAGTTTGGGAAACCTCAGTAGGCCACAGTTTTGCACCTGGGGTGTAATAATCATCAGTCCAAACACTAAAACAAGAGTTTCTATTGGACAAATTCAGATCCCTTCCTATTTCATTTCATTGACGAAACGTTTTGCAACAGAATAAGCCCCTGAAGTCGAGGATTTCAGTTTCAGTTTCCTGTTTGTTGTTGTTGACACAAGCCACAACTTATTTTGTTCTCAGTACATCTAAAATAATCTTCTTGTACAAGATTTAGAAGTGAAGCTTACCATTTAGCTTATACAATACAACTCTGGCCAGAGATCAAGCCCTTATTCAGCATCAGAAATCAAAGTGAAATAACTAAATTGTTTTTTTGGCAAAAAATAACTAAAATAAACCCCACTTCTGCTAACAGTCTCCTTCCCTTCTGAGCTCCAGAGAAAGGAAGGAACATTTCCATAATGACAAGAGAAAGAGCTTGAGGCTTTATGTAATCTGAAGAGGAACAGAGTAATATCAGGACAATTAGATTGGTTTCCTTCGGAGTCTCTGCCGCACACACACACACACACACACACACACACACACACCCACACCCTGCCTCCAACTATGTCCAGTATGCACGTATCCACACAGCCCACTGACCCCTATAATGGTCATTACGACTCCCAAGTCCGTATCCCAAAAGGCACTCTATTCCCTATATAGTGCACTACTTTAGACCAGGGCCCTTAGGACCATTTAGGAAGCAGTCTATCATTAGGTCTGTTAAACAGCTACTAGTATAACAGCTGGACTACACTGTAACTGACAAGGCCTGTGTCCCAAATGACTCCCTATTCCCTACATAGTGCACTACTTTAGACCAGAGTTCTATAGGGCTCTGGTCAACAGTAGTGCACTATATAGGGTATAGGGTTCTATTTGGGACGTGGTCTGTAATAGACAGTGTTTCCGGGAGAGAAGTGAGTCACTGAGACTGTGATATGGTAAGGAGAGTGATTGATGAAACTGATACAGACGTGGATAATCTACTGGTAAGGAGAAAGGTCCTAGGGTATGTATGACAACACAGAAACCTCCAGAGTTGTGAACTCGGGTCACATGACTTGGACTTGAGTCTGACTCGAGTCACACATTCGATGACTTGAGACTGAACTTGGAGACTCAAGACTCGGGACTCGACTTTGACTTGAGACTGATGACTTGAAATTCTGTGGCCAGGTTTTGTAACATTTTGTCACTCATTTTGTGGCACACAGTCTCCAAGGATTACTCTCCACGTAGCCAGAGATATCAGCCGCTGCATTGCACATTGCAAAAAAATAAAAAATAAACGTGCAACAGATTGACTAGTGAAACGCACAGTCGGCCCTCTGATTGGACCAGCAAACTGTCAATCAATACAGGTCAGGTGACCTAGCGCAGTGCTTCTCAACGTGGATCACGAGTATGAAACTGAATGGGAATTTTTTATCCATATTTTAATCCATTATCCATACACCTTAGTCTATTTGATCTGGTTTCCTACGGTACTGCACCAAGTTACTGTCTAAAAAAAACAACTCATCTGTGCTTCAGAATCAACTTGTTGTGCGTCTTGACTGTTGACCATCAGCATTAGCTGCTCAAAGGTGGGCGAGCAGATCCAGATGAGTCTCCAGACAGCAGATCCAGATGAGTCTCCAGACAGCAGATCCAGACGAGTCTCCAGACAGCAGATCCAGATGAGTCTCCAGACAGCAGATCCAGATGACTCTCCAGACAGCAGAACCAGATGAGTCTCCAGACAGCAGATCCAGACGAGTCTCCAGACAGCAGATCCAGATGAGTCTCCAGACAGCAGATCCAGATGAGTCTCCAGACAGCAGAACCAGATGAGTCTCCAGACAGCAGAACCAGATGAGTCTCCAGACAGCAGATCCAGACGAGTCTCCAGACAGCAGATCCAGACGAGTCTCCAGACAGCAGATCCAGACGAGTCTCCAGACAGCAGATCCAGACGAGTCTCCAGACAGCAGATCCAGACGAGTCTCCAGACAGCAGATCCAGACGAGTCTCCAGACATCAGATCCAGACGAGTCTCCAGACAGCAGATCCAGAGGAGTCTCCAGATCCAGATGAGTCTCCAGACAGCAGATCCAGACAGCAGACCCAGATGAGTCTCCAGACAGCAGATCCAGACAGCAGACCCAGATGAGTCTCCAGACAGCAGATCCAGATGAGTCTCCAGACAGCAGATCCAGATGAGTCTCCAGACAGCAGATCCAGATGAGTCTCCAGACAGCAGATCCAGACAGCAGACCCAGATGAGTCTCCAGACAGCAGATCCAGATGAGTCTCCAGACAGCAGATCCAGCAGCTCGTTTCATTTTCTCCAATAGTCCTACGTTTAAATGACCCGTCTATAAAGACAGTTATCCATACCTTTTATCAATCCACTACGGACACATCTTGGCCAGAACGATAACGTTAGTCTACCCGGCTATTTCACTGATCAGGTTCATATTTCAGACAGACCTAGTTTGGCTGGTTACTGGCTGTATGTCTGAAGACAGCAGTAACATGACACTAACATCACAGCCTTCAATATGATAGGATGAAGATGTAACATTCTGGGGAATTTATTCTGCTATTTGTGAGGAAGAAAAGGGCTTCCCAAGTTGACAACGAGCTACAGGCAGGCAGGCAGGCCCTCCAAAGTGACAGGCAACGAGCTGCAGGCAGGCAGGGAGGGAGGGAGGGAGGGAGACAGGCAGGCAGGGAGGGGAGGCCCTCCAAAGTGACAGGCAAGTTGCAGACAGACCGTGCTTTCCTTGTCTTTCAATCTCCACTGCATACAGGTAAGGTAGGGCGTATTATCCTGTTGGACCCCAGAGAAGTGACATGATATCCCTCGTTGATATTGGCTGCTAACATGACTGACTTTCATCTCAAAATGTAGGGTGTAAAAGGCAGTTTACGTCGGTGTCTTGCAGTTTGAAAATGCGTCACTGTTTTAGGGCTGCAATGACAGGCTACATTTGGGCAGCGATTGTGCACCGGGGTCATGAACCACCTTTTGGGGTGAGGGGGGGGGGGGGGGGTTGCAGGTCAAAAAGTTTGAGAACAACAGAGCTAGCGAACAGCTTGCTGATTTACAGCTATAGAATCTCGTGCAGCACAAATGTCAACTGTAGGGAGAAAGGATTGGCATAGTAAATATGCAGCTCCAAAAACTTTTTGGGGATCCAGAATATGAACTGTTTACCTTGAAGCGCAGCAGCAATGAGGCATCGATGACTAGAACAGACTGGTCTTCAGTATGAAACGGATATGAAGCTGCATTTGGGATTTGTTGAAATGTATTGTGACATAATCAAAATATGTTATAGACAAAATAATGAAAATGTCTGTCTGGTAGCATCAATAAATAGACAAAGATGTGTAGTTTAATGTCTGTCTGGTAGCATCAATAAATAGACAAAGATGTGTAGTTGAACAAGCTATTGAATGTGTAGTTTATTTTACTTGACAAAACGTACGACTTGGACTTGACTCGGGACTCAAACCGTTCTAGTTGGGACTCGACTTGAGACTCTGACCTTGTGACTGGAATAATAGTGACTTGGTCCCACCTCTGGAAACCTCCACATGAACTGGAATAATATCACACACACACACACACACACACACACACACACACACACACACACACACCTAAACAAAGAAAACATTCTCTGTCCCTCTCTGTCTCTCTGTCTCTCTGTCTCTCTGTCTCTCTGTCTCTCTGTCTCTCTGTCTCTCTGTCTCTCTGTCTCTGAGCAGCACAGAGAACTGATCCCAACAATTAAGAGACAACACAAGACATGTTAATTGCTATGCACCCCTTGTCTCATAGCAACATGGCCCTGCTCCAGAATTAGGACTAGGAATAACTGACAACCGCTCTCCTCCTCTCATTCTTCCTCTACCTCCTCCTCTCTCATCTTCCTCCCACTCTCTCCCTCCTCTCATTCTTCCTCTTCTCTCCCTCCCTCCCTCCCCATTAACACCCGTCTCCCTCTTTCCCCTCCATCTCTTCCTCAACCCCCATCTCTACCCCTCATCCTCCTGTCTCTCTCTACCTCTGCCTCTTGCCTCCTGCCTCCTGCCTCATCCTCCTGCCTCTCCCTCCTTTTTATATTTCCCTCACCACCCCATCTCCCTCTCTGCCGAGGAGTTAGCACTTATCTTTTTTGCCAGAGCTCAGACCTCACACCCTCACACCTCACTGAGAGCTCAGAACACTGTCCAAATCAGACATGCATGACAAATCCCCAGAGTGTTGTATTTCCAATAAAAGGCTCTGTAAAACACTACGCCAGACAAGAGAACTAGAAGAGACGGGGAGAGTTAGACAACAACCTTTACTGACATGCTTTAGACACACAGCTCAGCTTGTTGTCAAGGTTATCTAGAGGTGACTGTTGCTAGGGGTCGAGGAAGACTTCTCTGAGAGGTCAAAGAATTTGAAGTTCGCATGTGTTTTCTAAGCATGCACACAACCATCCTCCCCCCTCCTATCGTCGCCCTGCTATCCTCCTATCCTCGCCCTGCTATCCTCCAATCCTCGCCCTGCTATCCTCCAATCCTCGCCCCTCCTATCCTCCAACCCTCGCCCTGCTATCCTCCAACCCTCGCCCCTCCTATCCTCCAACCCTCGCCCCTCCTATCCTCCAATCCTCGCCCTGCTATCCTCCAATCCTCGCCCTGCTATCCTCCAATCCTCGCCCTGCTATCCTCCAATCCTCGCCCTCCTATCCTCCAATCCTCGCCCTGCTATCCTCCAATCCTCGCCCTCCTATCCTCCAATCCTCGCCCTCCTATCCTCCAATCCTCGCCCTGCTATCCTCCAAGCCTCGCCCTGCTATCCTCCAACCCTCGCCCTGCTATCCTCCAACCCTCGCCCTGCTGTCCTCCTATCCTCGCCCTGCTATCCTCCAACCCTCGCCCTCCTATCCTCCAACCCTCGCCCTGCTATCCTCCAACCCTCGCCCTCCTATCCTCCAATCCTCGCCCTGCTATCCTCCAACCCTCGCCCTGCTATCCTCCAACCCTCGCCCTGCTATCCTCCAACCCTCGCCCTGCTATCCTCCAACCCTCGCCCCTCCTATCCTCCAACCCTCGCCCTGCTATCCTCCAACCCTCGCCCTGCTATCCTCCAACCCTCGCCCTGCTATCCTCCAATCCTCGCCCTGCTATCCTCCAATCCTCGCCCTGCTATCCTCCAAGCCTCGCCCTGCTATCCTCCAACCCTCGCCCTGCTATCCTCCAACCCTCGCCCCTCCTATCCTCCAACCCTCGCCCTGCTATCCTCCAACCCTCGCCCTGCTATCCTCCAACCCTCGCCCTGCTATCCTCCAATCCTCGCCCTGCTATCCTCCAACCCTCGCCCTGCTATCCTCCAACCCTCGCCCTGCTATCCTCCAAGCCTCGCCCTGCTATCCTCCAACCCTCGCCCTGCTATCCTCCAACCCTCGCCCCTCCTATCCTCCAACCCTCGCCCTGCTATCCTCCAACCCTCGCCCTGCTATCCTCCAACCCTCGCCCTGCTATCCTCCAACCCTCGCCCTGCTATCCTCCAATCCTCGCCCTGCTATCCTCCAATCCTCGCCCTGCTATCCTCCAATCCTCGCCCTGCTATCCTCCAATCCTCGCCCTGCTATCTTCCAATCCTCGCCCTGCTATCTTCCAATCCTCGCCCCTCCTATCCTCCAATCCTCGCCCCTCCTATCCTCCAACCCTCGCCCTGCTATCCTCCAACCCTCGCCCTGCTATCCTCCAACCCTCGCCCTGCTATCCTCCAATCCTCGCCCCTCCTATCCTCCAAACCTCGCCCTGCTATCCTCCAATCCTCGCCCCTCCTATCCTCGCCCTGCTATCCTCCAATCCTCGCCCTGCTATCCTCCAATCCTCGACCCTCCTATCCTCCAATCCTCGACCCTCCTATCCTCACCCTCCTATCCTCACCCTCCTATCCTCACCCTCCTATCCTCACCCTCCTATCCTCCACCCTTCTATCCTCCACCCTTCTATCCGCCTCCTCCTAACTTCCCCCACCCCTTCAAACCTCCCCCTCATATCCTCCCCCCTCATATTCTACCCCTCATATCCTCCCCCCTTTCTATCCTCCCCCTCCCCACCCCTTCTAGCTTCCACCCCTTTTATCCAGCATTACTGCACTGTTGGAGCTATAAACACCAGCATTACTGCACTGTTGGAGCTATAAACACCAGCATTACTGCACTGTTGGAGCTATAAACACCAGCATTACTGCACTGTTGGAGCTAGAAACACCAGCATTACTGCACTGTTGGAGCTAGAAACACCAGCATTACTACACTGTTGGAGATAGAAACACCAGCATTACTGCACTATTGGAGCTAGAAACACAAGCATTACTACACTGTTGGAGCTAGAAACACCAGCATTACTATACTGTTGGAGCTAGAAACACCAGCATTACTACACTGTTGGAGCTAGAAACACCAGCATTACTACACTGTTGGAGCTAGAAACACCAGCATTACTGCACTGTTGGAGCTAGAAACACCAGCATTACTACACTGTTGGAGCTAGAAACACCAGCATTACTACACTGTTGGAGCTAGAAACACCAGCATTACTACACTGTTGGAGCTAGAAACACCAGCATTACTGCACTGTTGGAGCTAGAAACACCAGCATTACTACACTGTTGGAGCTAGAAACACCAGCATTACTACACTGTTGGAGCTAGAAACACCAGCATTACTGCACTGTTGGAGCTAGAAACACCAGCATTACTACACTGTTGGAGCTAGAAACACCAGCATTACCACACTGTTGGAGCTAGAAACACCAGCATTACCGCACTGTTGGAGCTAGAAACACCAGCATTACCGCACTGTTGGAGCTAGAAACACCAGCATTACCGCACTGTTGGAGCTATAAACACCAGCATTACCGCACTGTTGGAGCTAGAAACACCAGCATTACTACACTGTTGGAGCTAGAAACACCAGCATTACTGCACTGTTGGAGCTAGAAACACCAGCATTACTACACTGTTGGAGCTAGAAACACCAGCATTACTACACTGCTGGAGCTAGAAACACCAGCATTACTGCACTGTTGGAGCTAGAAACACCAGCATTACTACACTGTTGGAGCTAGAAACACCAGCATTACTACACTGTTGGAGCTAGAAACACCAGCATTACTGCACTGTTGGAGATAGAAACACCAGCATTACTGCACTGTTGGAGATAGAAACACCAGCATTACTACACTGCTGGAGCTAGAAACACCAGCATTACTACACTGTTGGAGATAGAAACACCAGCATTACTGCACTGTTGGAGATAGAAACACAATCATTCCTGCACTGTTGGAGCTAGAAACACCAGCATTACTACACTGTTGGAGCTAGAAACACCAGCATTACTACACTGCTGGAGCTAGAAACACCAGCATTACTGCACTGTTGGAGCTAGAAACACCAGCATTACTACACTGTTGGAGCTAGAAACACCAGCATTACTACACTGTTGGAGCTAGAAACACCAGCATTACTGCACTGTTGGAGATAGAAACACCAGCATTACTGCACTGTTGGAGATAGAAACACCAGCATTACTACACTGCTGGAGCTAGAAACACCAGCATTACTACACTGTTGGAGATAGAAACACCAGCATTACTGCACTGTTGGAGATAGAAACACAATCATTCCTGCACTGTTGGAGCTAGAAACACCAGCATTACTGCACTGTTGGAGCTAGAAACACCAGCATTACTACACTGTTGGAGCTAGAAACACCAGCATTACTACACTGTTGGAGCTAGAAGCACCAGCATTACTGCACTGTTGGAGCTAGAAACACCAGCATTACTGCACTGTTGGAGATAGAAACACCAGCATTACTGCACTGTTGGAGCTAGAAACACCAGCATTACTGCACTGTTGGAGCTAGAAACACCAGCATTACTGCACTGTTGGAGCTAGAAACACCAGCATTACTGCACTGTTGGAGCTAGAAACACCAGCATTACTACACTGTTGGAGATAGAAACACAATCATTCCTGCACTGTTGGAGCTAGAAACACCAGCATTACTGAACTGTTGGAGCTAGAAACACCAGCATTACTACACTGTTGGAGATAGAAACACCAGCATTACTACACTGTTGGAGCTAGAAACACCAGCATTACTGCACTGTTGGAGATAGAAACACCAGCATTACTACACTGTTGGAGCTAGAAACACCAGCATTACTGCACTGTTGGAGCTAGAAACACCAGCATTGCAGTGCAGTGCAGTAATGCTGGTGTTTCTAGCTCCAACAGTGCAGTAATGCTGGTGTTTCTATCTCCAACAGTGTAGTAATGCTGGTGTTTCTAGCTCCAACAGTGTAGTAATGCTGGTGTTTCTATCTCCAACAGTGCAGTAATACTGGTGTTTCAAGCTCCAACAGTGCAGTAATGCTGGTGTTTAGGGCTACAGTGGACTGGGCTGGGTAGGGCTACAGTGGACTGGGTAGGGCTACAGTGGGCTGGGTAGGGCTACAGTGGATTGGGCTGGGTAGGGCTACAGTGGGCTGGGTAGGGCTACAGTGGGCTGGGTAGGGCTACAGTGGGCTGGGTAGGGCTACAGTGGACTGGGCTGGGTAGGGCTACAGTGGATTGGGCTGGGTAGGGCTACAGTGGACTGGGCTGGGTAGGGCTACAGTGGACTGGGCTGGGTAGGGCTACAGTGGATTGGGCTGGGTAGGGCTACAGTGGACTGGGCTGGGTAGGGCTACAGTGGACTGGGCTGGGTAGGGCTACAGTGGACTGGGCTGGGTAGGGCTACACTGTGGAGTGGAGAGGGGGGAGAGGATATTGGAGAGAGGAGGTTGAGGAGAAGAGGAGGGAGGATATTGAAGAGAGGAGGAAGAGGAGGTTGAGGAGAAGAGGAGGGAGGATATTGAAGAGAGGAGGAAGAGGAGAAGGGGAAGAGGAGGATATGAGACACTGCTGACATACTATTCCTGCAAATCTCTTACCAGGTTACACGGTCTGCTGGTTTCAATGAGTTACCAGGTTACACAGTCTGCTGGTTTCAATGAGTTACCAGGTTACACAGTCTGCTGGTTTCAATGAGTTACCAGGTTACACGGTCTGCTGGTTTCAATGAGTTACCAGGTTACACAGTCTGCTGGTTTCAATGAGTTACCAGGTTACACAGTCTGCTGGTTTCAATGAGTTACCAGGTTACACAGTCTGCTGGTTTCAATGAGTTACCAGGTTACACAGTCTGCTGGTTTCAATGAGTTACCAGGTTACACAGTCTGCTGGTTTCAATGAGTTACCAGGTTACACAGTCTGCTGGTTTCCATGAGTTACCAGGCTACACAGTCTGCTGGTTTCAATGAGTTACCAGGTTACACAGTCTGCTGGTTTCAATGAGTTACCAGGTTACACAGTCTGCTGGTTTCAATGAGTTACCAGGTTACACAGTCTGCTGGTTTCAATGAGTTACCAGGTTACACAGCTCTCTGTGTGTCTCTCTCTGTCTCTCTGTCTCTGTGGGTGATTTTAGATCAGGGAAGAAGTTACTACTGTATCTCTCTGTCTCTCTGTCTCTCTGTCTCTGTGGGTGATTTTAGATTAGGGAAGAAGTTACTACTGTATCTCTCTGTCTCTCTGTCTCTGTGGGTGATTTTAGATTAGGGAAGAAGTTACTACTGTATCTCTCTGTCTCTCTGTCTCTCTGTCTCTCTGTCTCTCTGTCTCTCTGTCTCTCTGGGTGATTTTAGATTAGGGAAGAAGTTACTACTGTATCTCTCTGTCTCTCTGTCTCTGTGGGTGATTTTAGATTAGGGAAGAAGTTACTACTGTATCTCTCTGTCTCTCTGTCTCTCTGTCTCTCTGTCTCTCTGTCTCTCTGTCTCTGTGGGTGATTTTAGATTAGGGAAGAAGTTACTACTGTATCTCTCTGTCTCTCTGTCTCTGTGGGTGATGTTAGATTAGGGAAGAAGTTACTACTGTATCTCTCTGAGTTAGTTTCTCATTTCAACTGTGTAGGGAGGTTAAGCCAGGAGGGTGTTGTTGATGACATAACTGCTGGTGCCACTATCCTCCTGAGACCTGCTTCATTTAACATGCTGCTGCTGCGTCCCAATGCCACCCTATTGCCTATATACACCACTACTTTAGGGCCCTGTCAGATGTGCACTAGTGCACTCTGTAGTGAATAGGTTGCCATTTGGGTTGCGGAGAATCTTCACTAGCAACAACAAACCGTTTTCCATTTCCTCCTAACTGGCAAACACACACCCAAGCGACGACCTCCAGGTACAGCTACTGAGATCAATAAGCTGTTTAGAGATCTCAGTGGAACGCTGAGAGTTGGGGTGTGTGTGTGTGTGTGTGTGTGTGTGTGTGTGTGTGTGTGTGTGTGTGTGTGTGTAGTGGTGTAAAGTGGATTATATCCTCCTGGCTGATTTATCCTACACGTCACATGACTGGCAGAGTTCATATTCTCTCTTCCTCATTCTCTGTTTCCATGTTCCATCTCTTTCGCTCCTTTTTATTTCCCTCTTCTCTCTGTCTTCCTCCTCCTCTTCCCCTTCTCTCTGTCTCCCTCTTCCTCTTCTCTCTGTCTCCCTCTTCCTCTTCTCTCTGTCTCCCTCTTCCTCTTCTCTCTGTCTCCCTCTTCCTCTTCTCTCTGTCTCCCTCTTCCTCTTCTCTCTGTCTCCCTCTTCCTCTTCTCTCTGTCTCCCTCTTCCTCTTCTCTCTGTCTCCCTCTTCCTCTTCTCTCTGTCTCCCTCTCCCTCTTCTCTCTGTCTCCCTCTTCCTCTTCTCTCTGTCTCTCTCCTCCTCTTCCTCTTCATCTTCTCATCCCTTCATATGAAGAGGATGAACAGGGTTTGAGTCATCACCATGCTAATGTGGGGTGGAGACTTGACACACTCACCAATCTCTCTTTCTCTCTTTCTCTTTCTCTTTCTGTCTCTGTGTATGTGGGTGGGGGATTTCAGATTTGGGAATAAGTTAATACTGTATCTCTCTGAGATAGCCTCCCTACTTGGTTGAAATGAGAAACTAAGATAGGAGTGTGTTCTCTCTCTGTGCATGTGTTTGATCAGGTTTGTCACAGTGTGAATAACTGAGGCAGACTACTCCAGTGAGTTACATTAACACATACAACCATGACATGTCAGAGAGATCTTAGACACAGACTGAAGACTGAACCGTTGTTCCCGGTGACCGGTGAACGTACCGGTCTTCTATCAGGGACTTGGGATGAGTCCCACATGGCGCCCCATTCCCTATTTAGTGCACTACTTCAAAATCACATTTTATTGGTCGCGTACCTATTTAATTTTTTTTGTTTAACCTTTATTTAACGAGGCAAGTCAGTTAAGAACAAATTCTTATTTACAAAGACGGCCTACTCCGGCTAAAACCTGGACGATGCTGGGCCAATTGTGCGCCGCCCTGTGGGACTCCCAATCACGGCCGGATGTGATACAGCCTAGATTCGAACCAGGGACTGTAGTGAGACCTCAGTGCCTTAGACCGCTGCGCCACTCAGATGTTATCACAGGTGCAGCGTAATGCTGGTGTTTCTAGCTCCAACAGTGTAGTAATGCTGGTGTTTCTATCTCCAACAGTGTAGTAATGCTGGTGTTTCTTGCTCCAACAGTGCAGTAATGCTGGTGTTTCTAGCTCCAACAGTGCAGTAATGCTGGTGTTTCTATCTCCAACAGTGTAGTAATGCTGGTGTTTCTAGCTCCAACAGTGTAGTAATGCTGGTGTTTCTATCTCCAACAGTGCAGTAATACTGGTGTTTCTAGCTCCAACAGTGCAGTAATGCTGGTGTTTCTAGCTCAGTCCACTGTAGCCCTACCCAGCCCAGTCCACTGTAGCCCTACCCAGCCCAGTCCACTGTAGCCCTACCCAGCCCACTGTAGCCCTACCCAGCCCACTGTAGCCCTACCCAGCCCACTGTAGCCCTACCCAGCCCAGTCAAGTGTAGCCCTACCCAGCCCACTGTAGCCCTACCCAGCCCACTGTAGCCCTACCCAGCCCACTGTAGCCCTACCCAGCCCAGCCCAGCCCAGCGTAGCCCTACCCAGCCCAGCCCAGTGTAGCCCTACCCAGCCCAGCCCTACCCAGCCCACTGTAGCCCTACACAGCCCAGCCCACTGTAGCCCTACCCAGCCCACTGTAACCCTACCCAGCCCAGCCCAGCGTAGCCCTACCCAGTCCAGTCCACTGTAGCCCTACCCAGGTACCCATCACTAGCCATATAGCTGGTACCACTCCACAGAGAAATCATGTCCTACCACAGACAGACAGAGACATCATGTCCTACCACAGACAGACAGAGACATCATGTCCTACCACAGACAGACAGAGACATCATGTCCTACCACAGACAGACAGAGACATCATGTCCTACCACAGACAGACAGAGAAATCATGTCCTACCACAGACAGACAGACAGAGACATCCTGTCCTACCACAGACAGACAGAGAATAGCACTATCCACCAGGGATGACCAATGACATGCCAGTTTGGAGTCAGTGAATAGCCAGCTCCAGCAGTCCTCTCTCTCAGTCGCCCTCTCCTCTGTGTCAGGACAGGAGCAGTTTGGAGTCAGTGAATAGCCAGCCCCAGCAGTCCTCTCTCTCTGTCGCCCTCTCCTCTGTGTCAGGACAGGAGCAGTTTGGAGTCAGTGAATAGCCAGCCCCAGCAGTCCTCTCTCTCTGTCGCCCTCTCCTCTGTGGCAGGACAGGAGCAGTTTGGAGTCAGTGAATAGCCAGCCCCAGCAGTCCTCTCTCTCAGTCGCCCTCTCCTCTGTGGCAGGACAGGAGCAGTTTGGAGTCAGTGAATAGCCAGCTCCAGCAGTCCTCTCTCAGTCGCCCTCTCCTCTGTGTCAGGACAGGAGCAGTTTGGAGTCAGTCAGTGTGTGTGTGTGTGTGTGTGGGGGGGGGGGGGGTTAAATAGAACAGGCAGACTTCCAGGACCAGAGAGAGAGCGAATGCAGACTAAGGGACCTTCAAGGGACTGGGAGAAACGGATGGTGTTTCTCTGGAGGTAGAGAGGGACTGGGAGAAACGGTATGGTGTTTCTCTGGAGGTAGAGAGGGACTGGGAGAAACGGTATGGTGTTTCTCTGGAGGTAGAGAGGGACTGGGGAACTGGTAAACAGACTGTAGAAGTCTTGAAGTGCCAACTCAGATAGGATCTCATGTGACTCACAGAGTTAAGGTAACATTTTGTTCTGGCTCCAGATGGTAGGAGAAGGACATAAAAAGAACATGACTTTGCTTTCTGAGATAAATACAACAATCTCATCAAACCAAATAAATTGCAGTATGTTTGGAGCAAAACGATGAAAGTAAAACCCATAAAAGATCATTAGTAGACTAAAGAGAGAGTGTTTTGAAAGAATGCCCAGAAATTGTATCTGCTGAATTCAATCCAGAGCTCAGCTTGGCTTGATGAAATCTCTCTCTGTGAACTAGTCTTCCTGTTCAGAAGACCTCTATGAGCTCAACACTAAAACACCTGATACACAGACAGGCGTTAGCTTACATACCCTGGCTACTCACAAGTAGTGCACTATGTGGGGAAAAGGGGGAAACTTGGGACACACACACCTAAAAAGTCAGACAGACGCGCCTTTCAGCCTTGTGTCTATGCAGGGAAAAACACATGTCTGGTTTTAGGTTGAAATAAATGTCTGTTTCCATTGGAGAGCTGAGTCGATTCTGTTGAGTTGGAACACTTCCTTCCATTGGAGAGCTGAGTTGGAACACTTCCTTCCATTGGAGAGCTGAGTTGGAACACTTCCTTCCATTGGAGAGCTGAGTTGGAACACTTCCTTCCATTGGAGAGCTGAGTTGGAACACTTCCTTCCATTGGAGAGATGAGTTGGAACACTTCCTTCCATTGGAGAGATGAGTTGGAACACTTCCTTCCATTGGAGAGCTGAGTTGGAACACTTCCTTCCATTGGAGAGCTGAGTTGGAACACTTCCTTCCATTGGAGAGATGAGTTGGAACACTTCCTTCCATTGGAGAGATGAGTTGGAACACTTCCTTCCATTGGAGAGATAAGATGATTCTGTTGAGTGGGAACACTTCCGTACGTCAACCCTGACGTTGATAATGTCAGAGTCAATAGGTTGATGTCTACACACCGTAGAGAAGAGTATGTATGTGGGCAACGTGATGCGTCTGGTTTGTACCAGGTGTACAGGTGGAAACCAAGACATGGATCTCACAGCAAACACAATCCACAGAGACAGGTGATGTTCAGTAGCTAGGGGGAGGTGGGTGGAAGCCTAACACAATCCACAGAGACAGGTGATGTTCAGTAGCTAGGGGGAGGTGGGTGGAAGCCTAACACAATCCACAGAGACAGGTGATGTTCAGTAGCTAGGGGGAGGTGGGTGGAAGCCTAACACAATCCACAGAGACAGGTGATGTTCAGTAGCTAGGGGGAGGTGGGTGGAAGCCTAACACAATCCACAGAGACAGGTGATGTTCAGTAGCTAGGGGGAGGTGGGTGGGAGCCTAACACAATCCACAGAGACAGGTAATGTTCAGTAGCTAGGGGGAGGTGGGTGGAAGCCTAACACAATCCACAGAGACAGGTGATGTTCAGTAGCTAGGGGGAGGTGGGTGGAAGCCTGACACAATCCACAGAGACAGGTGATGTTCAGTAGCTAGGGGGAGGTGGGTGGAAGCCTAACACAATCCAGAGACAGGTGATGTTCAGTAGCTAGGGGGAGGTGGGTGGGAGCCTAACACAATCCACAGAGACAGGTGATGTTCAGTAGCTAGGGGGAGGTGGGTGGAAGCCTGACACAATCCACAGAGACAGGGAATGTTCAGTAGCTAGGGGGAGGTGGGTGGAAGCCTGACACAATCCACAGAGACAGGTGATGTTCAGTAGCTAGGGGGAGGTGGGTGGAAGCCTAACACAATCCACAGAGACAGGTGATGTTCAGTAGCTAGGGGGAGGTGGGTGGAAGCCTAACACAATCCACAGAGACAGGTGATGTTCAGTAGCTAGGGGGAGGTGGGTGGAAGCCTAACACAATCCACAGAGACAGGTGATGTTCAGTAGCTAGGGGGAGGTGGGTGGAAGCCTGACACAATCCACAGAGACAGGTGATGTTCAGTAGCTAGGGGGGAGGTGGGTGGAAGCCTGACATACACACCCCCCTCCCCCCTGACTAGCTGGGTTGTATAGTAATACGTGGTGGATCTGTTCTCTGCATCGTGCTCAGTGGGGTTTCACTGTCAGAGAGGAGATAGGAGCCAGCATCAAGCTGATCTTCATTTAGACTCTGTAGCTGTTGGCAGGGTGAGGGGTGACAGTCTCACAGTATGTCAGACAGACAGGCAGACAGACAGATAGACAGAGAGACAGAGAGACAGAGAGAAAGAGAGAAAGAGAGAACACAAGAGAGCGAGAGAACACAAGAGAGCGAGAGAGAGAACACAAGAGAGCGAGAGAGAGCGAGAGAGAGAGCAAACACAAGAGAGCGAGAGAGTGTGTGTGTAAATATGGTGTGTGGGTGGGGTGCTCCAGGAGTTGCCCTTTAAAAGGTTCTTCTCCTCCCCGTCACTCCCCCCCCACCCCTTTCCCTCACATCACCCAGTGACAACACATCAGGGGGGGGGTCGTCCCCTCACCCTCTCATAGCCTCAGCAGACTCTCTGGGGAAAATACTAATTACCCCTCTATCCAACACACACAAACACAAATCGGGTTGAGAGTAGGGCCATTTAGTCGACGGGTCAATGGGCTGTTGGTCAACTGAGATTTCTTAAGCCGAACAGTAGTAAAAATAAAAATATATAATAATAATATCATGGTGTACAAGACGCCTGTCTGATTGGACTGATCCATTGTGGAGGCTGTGGGGATGGAACAGTCCATCACTAAGACATGTGCTACTGAAATTCTATATGGTTACATTACATAAGAACAATGGTGCAACACTAATAAAAATAGTATTTTATAACAAATGTGCTTGGATAGCGGTCGCTGTCCGCGGTTCTGAAACATCAGTGCGCTGTTGATTTGGCTCCTTTTCCTAAACCATGTTGCTATGTGGATAATAGCAGAGTTAACCAGCATGTTGAATTGGAGCCTTTTCCTGGACCATGTTGCTATGTGGATAATAGCAGAGTTAACCAGCATGTTGAATTCAGAGCCTTTTCCTAAACCATGTTGCTATGTGGATAATAGCAGAGTTAACCAGCATGTTGAATTGGAGCCTTTTCCTGGACCATGTTGCTATGTGGATAATAGCAGAGTTAACCAGCATGTTGAATTCAGAGCCTTTTCCTAGACCATGTTGCTATGTGGATAATAGCAGAGTTAACCAGCATGTTGAATTGGAGCCTTTTCCTAGACCATGTTGCTATGTGGATAATAGCAGAGTTAACCAGCATGTTGAATTGAGCCTTTTCCTGGACCATGTTGCTATGTGGATAATAGCAGAGTTAACCAGCATGTTGAATTGGCTCCTTTTCCTAGACCATGTTGCTATGTGGATAATAGCAGAGTTAACCAGCATGTTGAATTCGGAGCCTTTTCCTGGACCATGTTGCTATGTGGATAATAGCAGAGTTAACCAGCATGTTGAATTGGCTCCTTTTCCTAGACCATGTTGCTATGTGGATAATAGCAGAGTTAACCAGCATATTGAATTCAGAGCCTTTTCCTGGACCATGTTGCTATGTGGATAATAGCAGAGTTAATCAGCATGTTGAATTCAGAGCCTTTTCCTGGACCATGTTGCTATGTGGATAATAGCAGAGTTAACCAGCATGTTGAATTCAGAGCCTTTTCCTGGACCATGTTGCTATGTGGATAATAGCAGAGTTAACCAGCATGTTGAATTCAGAGCCTTTTCCTAGACCATGTTGCTATGTGGATAATAGCAGAGTTAACCAGCATGTTGAATTCAGAGCCTTTTCCTGGACCATGTTGCTATGTGGATAATAGCAGGTAGCCTAGTGGTTAGAGCGTTGGACTAGTAACCAGCAGGTAGCCTAGTGGTTAGAGCGTTGGGCCAGTAACCAGCAGGTAGCCTAGTGGTTAGAGCGTTGGACTAGTAACCAGCAGGTAGCCTAGTGGTTAGAGCGTTGGACTAGTAACCAGCAGGTAGCCTAGTGGTTAGAGCGTTGGACTAGTAACCAGCAGGTAGCCTAGTGGTTAGAGCGTTGGACTAGTAACCAACAGGTAGTCTAGTGGTTAGAGCGTTGGGCCAGTAACCGAAAGGTTGCAAGATCAAATCCCAGAGCTGACAAGGTAAAAATCTGTCGTTCTGCCCCTGAACAAGGCATTTAACCCACTGTTCCCCGGTAGGCTTGTTCTTAACTGACTTGCCTAGTTAAATAAAAAATATACATGAGTCATTCATGAATTGAAATGCAATCAACTTCCAATCAACTGTGTTAATAATAGTTTTAAAATAAAATAAGTCGACCCTTGAATAATTAGCATAAACAATAAATAATAAAGGCTTTACAAAAGCAGAACTCTGGTATGGTACACTCTGGCATGCTATACTCTGGCATGCTATACTCTGGCATGGTATACTCTGGTATGGTATGGTATACTATGGTATACTCTGGTATGGTATAGTCTGGTATGGTATAGTCTGGTATGGTATAGGGTATTTATTTTATTTATTTATTTTACCGTTATATGCTATACTCTGGTATGGTATAGGCATGCTATACTCTGGCATGGTATACTCTGGTATGGTATACTCTGGCATGGTATACTCTGGCATGGTATACTCTGGCATGGTATACTCTGGTATGGTATACTCTGGTATGGTATGGTATACTCTGGTATGGTATACTCTGGCATGCTATACTCTGGCATGCTATACTCTGGCATGCTATACTCTGGCATGCTATACTCTGGCATGCTATACTCTGGTATGGTATACTCTGGTATGGTATACTATGGTATACTCTGGTATGGTATAGTCTGGTATGGTATACTCTGGTATGGTATAGGGTATGCTATACTCTGGTATGGTATAGTCTGGTATACTGTGGTATGGTATACTGTGGCATGGTATACTGTGGCATGGTATGGTGTGGTATACTCTGGCATGGTATACTATGGCATGCTATACTCTGGTATGGTATACTCTGGTATGGTATAGTCTGGTATGGTATACTCTGGTATGGTATGGTATACTCTGGTATGGTATACTCGGGTATGGTATACTCGGGTATGGTATACTCGGGTATGGTATACTCTGGTATGGTATACTCTGGTATACTCTGGTCTGGTATACTCTGGTCTGGTATACTCTGGTATGGTATACTCTGGTATGGTATACTCTGGTATGGTATGGTATACTCTGGTATGGTATACTCTGATATGGTATGGTATACTCTGATATGGTATGGTATACTCTGATATGGTATACTATGGTATGGTATACTCCGATATGGTATACTATGGTATACTCTGGTATGGTATGGTATACTCTGATATGGTATACTCTGATATGGTATGGTATACTCTGATATGGTATACTATGGTATGGTATACTCTGGTATGGTATACTCGGGTATGGTATACTCGGGTATGGTATACTATGGTATGGTATGGTATGGTATACTCTGGTATGGTATACTCTGATATGGTATACTCTGACATGGTATGCTATACTCCGATATGGTATACTCTGATATGGTATACTCTGATATGGTATACTCTGATATGGTATACTCTGATATGGTATACTCTGGCATGGTATACTCTGGTATGGTATACTCTGGTATGGTATGGTATGGTATACTCTGGTATGGTATACTCTGGTATGGTATGCTCTGGTATGGTATACTCTGGTATGGTATGGTATACTCTGATATGGTATACTCTGATATGGTATGGTATACTCTGATATGGTATGGTATACTCTGATATGGTATACTATGGTATGGTATACTCCGATATGGTATACTCTGGTATGGTATGGTATGGTATACTCTGATATGGTATACTCTGATATGGTATGGTATACTCTGATATGGTATACTATGGTATGGTATACTATGGGTATGGTATACTCTGATATGGTATACTCTGGTATGGTATACTCTGGTATGGTCTGGTATACTCTGATATGATATACTATGGTATGGTATACTCTGGTATGGTCTGGTATACTCTGGTATGGTATACTCTGGTATGGTATAGTATACTCTGGTATACTCTGGTATGGTATAGTATACTCTGGTATGGTATACTCTGGTATGGTATACTCTGGTATGGTCTGGTATGGTATACTCTGGTATGGTATACTCTGGTATGGTATAGTATACTCTGGTATGGTATGGTAGACTCTGGTATGGTAGACTCTGGTATGGTAGACTCTGGTATGGTAGACTCTGGTATGGTAGACTCTGGTATGGTAGACTCTGGTATGGTAGACTCTGGTATGGTATGGTATACTCTGGTATGGTATGGTATACTCTGGTATGGTATGGTATGGTATGGTATACTCTGGTATGGTATACTCTGGTATGGTATGGTATGGTATGGTATACTCTGGTATGGTATGGTATGGTATACTCTGGTATGGTATACTATGGTATGGTATGGTATACTCTGGTATGGTATACTCTGATATGGTATACTCTGATATGGTATGGTATACTCTGGTATGGTATAGTATACTCTGGTATGGTATACTCTGGTATACTCTGGTATGGTATACTCTGGTATGGTATACTCTGGTATGGTATAGTATACTCTGGTATGGTATGGTATGGTATACTCTGGTATGGTATACTCTGGTATGGTATACTCTGGTATGGTATGGTATGGTATAGTATACTCTGGTATGGTATAGTATACTCTGGTATGGTATAGTATACTCTGGTATGGTATGGTATACTCTGGTATGGTATACTATGGTATGGTATGCTATACTCCGATATGGTATACTCTGATATGGTATACTCTGATATGGTATACTCTGATATGGTATACTCTGATATGGTATACTCTGGCATGGTATACTCTGGTATGGTATACTCTGGTATGGTATGGTATGGTATACTCTGGTATGGTATACTCTGGTATGGTATGCTCTGGTATGGTATACTCTGGTATGGTATGGTATACTCTGATATGGTATACTCTGATATGGTATGGTATACTCTGATATGGTATGGTATACTCTGATATGGTATACTATGGTATGGTATACTCCGATATGGTATACTCTGGTATGGTATGGTATGGTATACTCTGATATGGTATACTCTGATATGGTATACTATGGTATGGTATACTATGATATGGTATGGTATACTCTGATATGGTATACTCTGGTATGGTATACTCTGGTATGGTCTGGTATACTCTGATATGATATACTATGGTATGGTATACTCTGGTATGGTCTGGTATACTCTGGTATGGTATACTCTGGTATGGTATAGTATACTCTGGTATACTCTGGTATGGTATAGTATACTCTGGTATGGTATACTCTGGTATGGTATACTCTGGTATGGTCTGGTATGGTATACTCTGGTATGGTATACTCTGGTATGGTATAGTATACTCTGGTATGGTATGGTAGACTCTGGTATGGTAGACTCTGGTATGGTAGACTCTGGTATGGTAGACTCTGGTATGGTAGACTCTGGTATGGTAGACTCTGGTATGGTAGACTCTGGTATGGTATGGTATACTCTGGTATGGTATGGTATACTCTGGTATGGTATGGTATGGTATGGTATACTCTGGTATGGTATACTCTGGTATGGTATGGTATGGTATGGTATACTCTGGTATGGTATGGTATGGTATACTCTGGTATGGTATACTATGGTATGGTATGGTATACTCTGGTATGGTATACTCTGATATGGTATACTCTGATATGGTATGGTATACTCTGGTATGGTATAGTATACTCTGGTATGGTATACTCTGGTATACTCTGGTATGGTATACTCTGGTATGGTATACTCTGGTATGGTATAGTATACTCTGGTATGGTATACTCTGGTATGGTATGGTATGGTATACTCTGGTATGGTATACTCTGGTATGGTATACTCTGGTATGGTATGGTATGGTATAGTATACTCTGGTATGGTATAGTATACTCTGGTATGGTATAGTATACTCTGGTATGGTATGGTATACTCTGGTATGGTATACTATGGTATGGTATGGTATACTCTGGTATGGTATACTCTGATATGGTATGGTATACTCTGGTATGGTATAGTATACTCTGGTATGGTATGGTATACTCTGGTATGGTATACTCTGGTATGGTACGGTATACTCTGGTATGGTATACTCTGGTATGGTATGGTATGGTATACTCTGGTATGGTATACTCTGGTATGGTATACTCTGGTATGGTATGGTATGGTATAGTATACTCTGGTATGGTATAGTATACTCTGGTATGGTATAGTATACTCTGGTATGGTATGGTATACTCTGGTATGGTATACTCTGGTATACTCTGGTATGGTATACTCTGGTATGGTATACTCTGGTATGGTATAGTATACTCTGGTATGGTATACTCTGGTATGGTATGGTATGGTATACTCTGGTATGGTATACTCTGGTATGGTATACTCTGGTATGGTATGGTATGGTATAGTATACTCTGGTATGGTATAGTATACTCTGGTATGGTATAGTATACTCTGGTATGGTATGGTATACTCTGGTATGGTATACTATGGTATGGTATGGTATACTCTGGTATGGTATACTCTGATATGGTATGGTATACTCTGGTATGGTATAGTATACTCTGGTATGGTATGGTATACTCTGGTATGGTATACTCTGGTATGGTACGGTATACTCTGGTATGGTATACTCTGGTATGGTATGGTATGGTATAGTCTGGTATGGTATAGTCTGGTATGGTATACTCTGGTATGGTATACTCTGGTATGGTATGGTATGGTATAGTCTGGTATGGTATACTCTGGTATGGTATACTCTGGTATGGTATAGTCTGGTATGGTATAGTCTGGTATGGTATAGTCTGGTATGGTATAGTCTGGTATGGTATACTCTGGTATGGTATGGTATACTCTGGTATGGTTATCATTTATTTGGTGCTGTTTACATTGTTCCACACGGTCAGGAAAAATATATTGTAATCTAACAGCACTGTTTGGCACATAACATCCACGCATCGCTTGCTGCTTACCTAATCTTTCTTGATCTCCAGTATTTTCCATAACTAGTCACATTTATTCCTCACATCTGACTTCCCCTACAGCTCCTGAGCAACCAGTGAACATTACCCCGTTTCCAGTTCATTTGTCACGTTCTCTGCATCCATTTTGCCGTCACGTGTTCAGAGTTTGTTATAACCAATTTATTGATGTGATTATGCTACGCTACGGGTCAGGTCCTATTGGTCACGTGCATGTGATGCAAACATGTGTCACGTAAAGAGAGCAAGGGTTGAGGGAATGTTTTCCCGAAACAAAATGAGGCATTTCAGTAACAGAACTTTTCAGTCAGAAATGGTAACATGGACAGCGTGATAAACACTTGAAGTTCTCTGTGGTCGATGCAGCAGGGAGGAGAGACAACGAGTGCTAGTCACACAGTCACTCGCTGGAAAATAAAATCTGATTAACACAGCAAGTCTGAGCACAATCAAATCAACTGCGGTCAGACTCCCTCTACTCATTTGTGTGTCTTAAATTATTTCATCAAACAGTTCGCTTAAAGCATCAGACAAGCTCAGTGAATATAGTTGATTTGATTAAAACACAGAGGATGTGTCTATATATGGTTGCCTAGGACAACCCTAGTTGAGAGGAAAGAGACAAACATTTGTTACAGTCATTTCACCAGCAGTCCAACCCTGTTCCGTGTGACACGGCCAGCAGTCCAACCCTGTTCCGTGTGACACGGCCAGCAGTCCAACCCTGTTCCGTGTGACACGGCCAGCAGTCCAACCCTGTTCCGTGTGACACGGCCAGCCGTCCAACCCTGTTCCGTGTGACACGGCCAGCCGTCCAACCCTGTTCCGTGTGACACGGCCAGCCGTCCAACCCTGTTCCGTGTGACACGGCCAGCAGTCCAACCCTGTTCCGTGTGACACGGCCAGCCGTCCAACCCTGTTCCCTGTGACACGGCCAGGCGTCCAACCCTGTTCCGTGTGACACGGCCAGGCGTCCAACCCTGTTCCGTGTGACACGGCCAGCCGTCCAACCCTGTTCCGTGTGACACGGCCAGCAGTCCAACCCTGTTCCGTGTGACACGGCCAGCAGTCCAACCCTGTTCCGTGTGACACGGCCAGCAGTCCAACCCTGTTCCGTGTGACACGGCCAGCAGTCCAACCCTGTTCCGTGTGACACGACCAGCAGTCCAACCCTGTTCCGTGTGACACGGCCAGCAGTCCAACCCTGTTCCGTGTGACACGGCCAGCAGTCCAACCCTGTTCCGTGTGACACGGCCAGCAGTCCAACCCTGTTCCGTGTGACACGGCCAGCAGTCCAACCCTGTTCCGTGTGACACGGCCAGCAGTCCAACCCTGTTCCGTGTGACACGGCCAGCAGTCCAACCCTGTTCCGTGTGACACGGCCAGCAGTCCAACCCTGTTCCGTGTGACACGGCCAGCAGTCCAACCCTGTTCCGTGTGACACGGCCAGCAGTCCAACCCTGTTCCGTGTGACACGACCAGCAGTCCAACCCTGTTCCGTGTGACACGGCCAGCAGTCCAACCCTGTTCCGTGTGACACGGCCAGCAGTCCAACCCTGTTCCGTGTGACACGGCCAGCAGTCCAACCCTGTTCCGTGTGACACGACCAGCAGTCCAACCCTGTTCCGTGTGACACGGCCAGCAGTCCAACCCTGTTCCGTGTGACACGGCCAGCAGTCCAACCCTGTTCCGTGTGACACGACCAGCAGTCCAACCCTGTTCCGTGTGACACGGCCAGCAGTCCAACCCTGTTCCGTGTGACACGACCAGCAGTCCAACCCTGTTCCGTGTGACACGGCCAGCAGTCCAACCCTGTTCCGTGTGACACGGTCAGCAGTCCAACCCTGTTCCGTGTGACACGGCCAGCAGTCCAACCCTGTTCCGTGTGACACGGCCAGCAGTCCAACCCTGTTCCGTGTGACACGGCCAGCAGTCCAACCCTGTTCCGTGTGACACGGCCAGCAGTCCAACCCTGTTCCGTGTGACACGGCCAGCAGTCCAACCCTGTTCCGTGTGACACGGCCAGCAGTCCAACCCTGTTCCGTGTGACACGGCCAGCAGTCCAACCCTGTTCCGTGTGACACGGCCAGCAGTCCAACCCTGTTCCGTGTGACACGGTCAGGCGTCCAACCCTGTTCCGTGTGACACGGTCAGGCGTCCAACCCTGTTCCGTGTGACACGGCCAGCAGTCCAACCCTGTTCCGTGTGACACGGTCAGGCGTCCAACCCTGTTCCGCGTGACACGGTCAGGCGTCCAACCCTGTTCCATGTGACACGGCCAGCAGTCCAACCCTGTTCCGCGTGACACGGCCAGCAGTCCAACCCTGTTCCGCGTGACACGGCCAGCAGTCCAACCCTGTTCCGCGTGACACGGCCAGCCGTCCAACCCTGTTCCGTGTGACACGGCCAGCCGTCCAACCCTGTTCCGTGTGACACGGCCAGCCGTCCAACCCTGTTCCGTGTGACACGGCCAGCCGTCCAACCCTGTTCCGTGTGACACGGCCAGGCGTCCAACCCTGTTCCGCGTGACACGGCCAGCCGTCCAGACATCCGTCCAGACAGACAGAGACATCCGTCCAGACAGACAGAGACATCCGTCCAGACAGACAGAGACATCCGTCCAGACAGACAGAGACATCCGTCCAGACAGACAGAGACATCCGTCCAGACAGACAGAGACATCCGTCCAGACAGACAGAGACATCCGACAGACAGAGACATCCAGACAGACAGACACATCCGTCCAGACAGACAGAGACATCCAGACACGTCCAGACTCCCCACCACCCGAACACGTCCTCCCAACCCTAATACACTCACTCACCCCTACCTTGGATCCATCTACACTGATGATGCGGTAGCTGTTGCGTGTGGAGTCGTAGAAGTAGGACACGGTGACTGCCTGTTTACTGGCTGGGACCCAGTTCTTCTTGGTGGTCGGGTCAATCTGGAACACATGGGCCCTGGTGGTGAAGATTGGCTGCTCCCTGCACGAGACGAGGAGGAGAAGAGAGAGGAGGAGAGAGAGAGGGGGAGGAGGAGGGAGAGAGAGGGGGGGAGGAGGAGGGAGAGAGAGGGGGGGAGGAGGAGGAGGAGAGAGAGGGTGGAGGAGGAGGAGGAGAGAGAGAGGGGGGAGGAGGGAGAGAGGAGGAGGGAGAGAGAGGGGGAGGAGGAGGAGAGAGAGGGGGGAGGAGGAGGAGAGAGGGAAAGGGAGGGAGGAGGAGCGAGAGGGAAAGAGGAGGAGGAGAGAGAGGGAAAGAGGAGGAGGAGAGAGAGGGAAAGGAGGAGGAGGAGGGAGAGAGAGGGGGGGAGGAGGAGGGAGAGAGAGGGAAAAAAGGAGGAGGAGAGAGAGGGGAAAAGGAGGAGGAGCGAGAGAGGGGGTGGGGGGGGGGGGGGCGAGAGAGTGGGAGAGGGATGAGAAGGAGAAGATTAGGAGACCTCTAGTTTGGGTTGGAAGCTCTAGTAATTAATGGTTTGGGGTGTTAGAAACTCCCATGTATTCTATTGGTCAATCTAAGAGCACATGCATTAGCGTGCAAATACTGAAAGTAACAGGAGTCAAAAACACATAAAGAACTAGACAACAGCTGGCCAGGTTGTGTGGTGTGAGTTGAGTACTGGGAGAGATCCAGGTCAGTAGTTTTGCCTGCTGCAGCGTAACATATTCCTGTGGCAGTCACCTGGGATGCCAGATCCTCAGTTTCTCTCCCAGTGGAGAGCAGGTGTTAATGTAACACTAACCCTGGTGTCACCTGGCAACCCGCAGCCATTAGCACTTCATCAGCTCAAGCCTCTCACGGGAGGGAAGGAAAACACACAGGCAATACACTAGCCCTATCAAGTTATAGGGAGAAGAAACACCACCACACACACACAGTCTCAGGTGCTCACAGGGTATCAGAGTCCTCCTGGTAAGCTGTTTTAATACACGGCTGCATTAAGACTAGGCCTGGTAATTACCCAGGACATCACGATTCCATATCATCGCCATACTTTAGGTGCGATTCTCACAATTCTCAACCAAGATTCTATTGTGATTTGATGTTCCAAACATATTGCTCACTATACATCTGCTGCAGAGAGACCAGAGAGACATGAGAAAACTAATGTTGATCAGTCAGGGAAATAAAAGTGTTGAAAACACATTGGCTCACTATTTAAAGATGGCGAACAAGATATAGGATGAAAAATACCTGTGTTTTGGTGCAGGGTCAGACTAGTAGAACTAGTGATATGTCTATCAACTCCCCCCCCCATCAATAATTAGGAGAGTTTAAACCTCTGCAGTCCCCTGTTCCCTGTGTGTGTACTGTTGTCATCTGATGGACATCTGTTAGGAAGATTATCAACTGGGCTTCTTGCATTTTGGACATCATCAAGGACGTAGGCAACAAGGACGTAGGCAACAAGGACGTAGGCAACAAGGACGTAGGCAACAAGGACGTAAGGTTTACATGTCAAAGGTTACATATTCCACTGCCTAACAGAGGGGAAAAAATGACTTTTCTACATCGGTAGACTTTTCAAATCAATGGGAAAATGGGTATTAAATAGTATCTAGATGACCCAGATTGAATTATAATGACATTTGAAGGATACAGCTACAGGCATCTCTCCCAGCATCACTACTTGCCATTAGGACAAATTAACTCACAACCTCTCTGTTATTCAGGAACCATTTGAACAATGACTAAATGGAGGGACAATCACGGCGACACACACACTTTTAAAATGTCCTCTTAGATCGACCGTCTGTTAAAAATGTGGCCTGCCAGAGTAACACAGTCATCATTCCCAGAGTAACACAGTCATCATTCCCAGAGTAACACAGTCATCATTCCCAGAGTAACACAGTCATCATTCCCAGAGTAACACAGCCATCATTCCCAGAGTAACACAGTCATCATTCCCAGAGTAACACAGTCATCATTCCCAGAGTAACACAGTCATCATTCCCAGAGTAACACAGTCATCATTCCCAGGACTTCATTAACTCAACCTCTGTTTTGGACAATCACACACACTTTTAAAATGCCCTCTTAGTACCATAGGAGTCCACAGGCTTGGTTATCACTAGGTGTTATAAAGGACTACAGGCTTGGTTATCACTAGATGTTATAAAGGACTACAGGCTTGGTTATCACTAGATGTTATAAAGGACTACAGGCTTGGTTATCACTAGATGTTATAAAGGACTACAGGCTTGGTTATCACTAGATGTTATAAAGGACTACAGGGTTGGTTATCACTAGGTGTTATAGAGGACTACAGGCTTGGTTATCACTAGATATTATAAAGGACTACAGGCTTGGTTATCACTAGATGTTATAAAGGACTACAGGCTTGGTTATCACTAGATGTTATAAAGGACCACAGGCTTGGTTATCACTAGGTGTTATAAAGGACTACAGGCTTGGTTATCACTGGATGTTATAAAGGACTACAGGCTTGGTTATCACTAGGTGTTATAAAGGACTACAGGCTTGGTTATCACTAGATGTTATAAAGGACTACAGGCTTGGTTATCACTAGATGTTATAAAGGACTACAGGCTTGGTTATCACTAGATGTTATAAAGGACTACAGGGTTGGTTATCACTAGGTGTTATAGAGGACTACAGGCTTGGTTATCACTAGATATTATAAAGGACTACAGGCTTGGTTATCACTAGATGTTATAAAGGACTACAGGCTTGGTTATCACTAGATGTTATAAAGGACCACAGGCTTGGTTATCACTAGGTGTTATAAAGGACTACAGGTTTGGTTATCACTGGATGTTATAAAGGACTACAGGCTTGGTTATCACTAGGTGTTATAAAGGACTACAGGCTTGGTTATCACTAGATGTTATAAAGGACTACAGGCTTGGTTATCACTAGGTGTTATAAAGGACTACAGGCTTGGTTATCACTGGATGTTATAAAGGACAAAGTGGCAGTAAAGTGGCAATATCATTGAAACAGATATGAGTCATTTCCTGTCTGTCAGAGTGAGCTAGAGACAGCCAATAGGATCTACCTCCTGGCAGACAGACCAGTCTTTTCTCTTCTTCTCTCCTCCTGTCCTATTCTCAGAGGGCCCTGTACGTGTGTGGGGGGGGGGGGGGGGGGTTGACACACTCATGCAGAAAGCAAGATGTGTGTGGGTGGGGCCACGCTCCCATCTCCCATTAGACAGTCAGTGTTCAGTAAACACACAGGCTGAACACGCAGTGCAGAGTCAGTCAGTCAGTCAGTCAGTCAGTCAGTCAGTCTATCCCCACCTGGTCCTGCCACAATACAACCTTTCCATCCCTTCCTGTTACCACACTCTCTGTGGTTATATTTACATACTTGATTTAAAAAAAAATCAAACCAGGAAATCAAACCAATGTAAAACGCAGCATGTGTGCAGTATGTGATTGTAGTGTGGTTTTGTGTGTGTGGAACCTGTAGGACTCTGTGTGGAAGAGAGTGCACACACACACACTACACAAAACACACACACTACACAAACACACACACTACACACACTACACAAACACACTACACACACACACACACACTACACAAACACACACACACACACACCCCTTTCCTTCACAGAGGACTATTTCATTCTATTTCAGTACAGCTTTATTGATAAGTACCCAGAGGGCGATAGGCATCGCTCCACAGGACAGCAGAGATATATTGTTTTCATATTCCATCCCTACTAAAGTATCCTAGCAGGGCATAGATCTATACTAGGAGGTATCCTAGCGGGACATGGATCTATACTAGGAGGTATCCTAGCGGGACATGGATCTATACTAGGAGGTATCCTAGCAGGACATAGATCTATACTAGGAGGTATCCTAGCGGGACATAGATCTATACTAGGAGGTATCCTAGCGGGACATAGATCTATACTAGGAGGTATCCTAGCGGGGCATAGATCTATACTAGGAGGTATCCTAGCGGGACATAGATCTATACTAGGAGGTATCTAGCGGGACATAGATCTATACTAGGAGGTATCCTAGCGGGACATAGATCTATACTAGGAGGTATCCTAGCAGGGCATAGATCTATACTAGGAGGTATCCTAGCAGGGCATAGATCTATACGAGGAGGTATCCTAGCGGGACATAGATCTATACTAGGAGGTATCCTAGCGGGACATAGATCTATACTAGGAGGTATCCTAGCGGGACATAGATCTATACTAGGAGGTATCCTAGCGGGACATAGACCTATACTAGGAGGTATCCTAGCGGGACATAGATCTATACTAGGAGGTATCCTAGCGGGACATAGATCTATACTAGGAGGTATCCTAGCGGGACATAGATCTATACTAGGAGGTATCCTAGCGGGACATAGACCTATACTAGGAGGTATCCTAGCGTGACATAGATCTATACTAGGAGGTATCCTAGCGGGACATAGATCTATACTAGGAGGTATCCTAGCGGGACATAGATCTATACTAGGAGGTATCCTAGCGGGACATAGATCTATACTAGGAGGTATCCTAGCGGGACATAGATCTATGCTAGGAGGTATCCTAGCGGGACATAGATCTATACTAGGAGGTATCCTAGCGGGGCATAGATCTATACTAGGAGGTATCCTAGCGGGACATAGATCTATACTAGGAGGTATCCTAGAAGGACATAGATCTATACTAGGAGGTATCCTAGCGGGACATATATCTATACGAGGAGGTATCCTAGCGGGACATAGATCTATACGAGGAGGTATCCTAGCGGGACATAGATCTATACTAAGAGGTATCCTAGCGGGACATAGATCTATACTAAGAGGTATCCTAGCGGGACATATATCTATACTAGGAGGTATCCTAGCGGGACATAGATCTATACTAGGAGGTATCCTAGCGGGACATAGATCTATACTAGGAGGTATCCTAGCGGGACATAGACCTATACTAGGAGGTATCCTAGCGGGACATAGATCTATACTAGGAGGTATCCTAGCGGGACATAGATCTATACTAGGAGGTATCCTAGCGGGACATAGATCTATACTAGGAGGTATCCTAGCGGGACATAGACCTATACTAGGAGGTATCCTAGCGTGACATAGATCTATACTAGGAGGTATCCTAGCGGGACATAGATCTATACTAGGAGGTATCCTAGCGGGACATAGATCTATACTAGGAGGTATCCTAGCGGGACATAGATCTATACTAGGAGGTATCCTAGCGGGACATAGATCTATGCTAGGAGGTATCCTAGCGGGACATAGATCTATACTAGGAGGTATCCTAGCGGGGCATAGATCTATACTAGGAGGTATCCTAGCGGGACATAGATCTATACTAGGAGGTATCCTAGAAGGACATAGATCTATACTAGGAGGTATCCTAGCGGGACATAGACCTATACTAGGAGGTATACTAGCGGGACATAGACCTATACTAGGAGGTATCCTAGCGGGACATAGACCTATACTAGGAGGTATCCTAGCGGGACATAGATCTATACTAGGAGGTATCCTAGCGGGACATGGATCTCTACTAGGAGGTATCCTAGCGGGACATAGATCTATACTAGGAGGTATCCTAGCAGGACATAGATCTATACTAGGAGGTATCCTAGCAGGACATGGATCTATACTAGGAGGTATCCTAGCAGGACATGGATCTATACTAGGAGGTATCCTAGCAGGACATAGATCTATACTAGGTATCCTAGCAGGACATAGATCTATACTAGGAGGTATCCTAGCAGGACATAGATCTATACTAGGTATCCTAGCAGGACATAGATCTATACTAGGAGGTATCCTAGCAGGACATAGATCTATACTAGGTATCCTAGCAGGACATAGATCTATACTAGGTATCCTAGCAGGACATAGATCTATACTAGGAGGTATCCTAGCGGGACATAGATCTATACTAGGAGGTATCCTAGCAGGACATAGATCTATACTAGGAGGTATCCTAGCAGGACATAGATCTATACTAGGAGGTATCCTAGCAGGACATAGATCTATACTAGGTATCCTAGCAGGACATAGATCTATACTAGGAGGTATCCTAGCAGGACATAGATCTATACTAGGAGGTATCCTAGCAGGACATAGATCTATACTAGGTATCCTAGCAGGACATAGATCTATACTAGGAGGTATCCTAGCGGGACATAGATCTATACTAGGAGGTATCCTAGCAGGACATAGATCTATACTAGGAGGTATCCTAGCGGGACATAGATCTATACTAGGAGGTATCCTAGCAGGACATAGATCTATACTAGCAGGACATAGATCTATACTAGGAGGTATCCTAGCGGGACATAGATCTATACTAGGAGGTATCCTAGCAGGACATAGATCTATACTAGGAGGTATCCTAGCAGGACATAGATCTATACTAGCAGGACATAGATCTATACTAGGAGGTATCCTAGCAGGACATAGATCTATACTAGCAGGACATAGATCTATACTAGGAGGTATCCTAGCAGGACATAGATCTATACTAGCAGGACATAGATCTATACTAGGAGGTATCCTAGCAGGACATGTACAGTGGTGTGTGTTAGTTAGTTAAAGGAGGACGGGCTCATTGTAATGGCTGGAATGGAACAGAGTCCATATGTTAGATGTGTTTGATACCGTTCCATTTACTCCATTATAATGAGCTCGTCCTCCTATAGCTCCTCCCACCAGCCTCCTCTGGTGTGTGTGTGTGTTTATCCAAGCAGGGAATGTCCAGAAGCCAGTAGGAGTGAACTCTTCTGTTCGTTATAATGTGTAACAGTAGGAAGCTAATGCTGCTGTTATTTGAGGTCATATCTCATGGCTTTGATCTGCCTCCCAGCGATATGGAACGTTCTGTGTGTGTGTGTGTGTGTGTGTGTGTGTGTGTGTGTGTGTGTGTTCTGTCCTATGGCTCTAGCGTACAGTGCTGATTATGTGTGTCTGTAGCTCACAGTGTTCTGTGTGTGTGTGTGTGTGTGTGTGTGTGTGTGTGTGTGTGTGTGTGTGTGTGTGTGTGTGTGTGTGTGTGTGTGTGTGTGTGTGTGTGTGTGTGTGTGTGTGTGTGTGTGTGTGTGTGAGAGTGTGTGTGTGTGTCTGTAGCTCACAGCAGAGGGCTGAGCAGTGAAAACATTCTTAGGTAAGATGAAAGAGCAGAATTAGACATCTTATTAAACTTTCATGATCTGGTCTGACAAATCAGTGTGGAAACCGTGCTCCTCCTCTTAAAACACACACACACACACAGTTCCTGTTCATACACACACTCACAAATGCACCGCACACACCTCTCATGTTAGATCTGTCAAGCACGCACACTTCCTCACGTTCACACACTACAGTACTCACACACTCTTCACAGTAAATCTGTCAACAGCCGGTTCAGAGAATAGTAGTTCTGTTGGCTGAATGAATGCATTCACTGAATCTCTCCTCTCTTTCCTTACGTCCCCTCTTCCTTACGCCCCCTCTTCCTCTCGCCCCCCTCTTCCTCTCGCCCCCCTCTCCCTCTCGCCCCCCTCTCGCCCCAGTTCTTGTACTACAGAACATTAAAGTTGAATACACAAAGTGCTAGAGCAACTGCAGTCAGACCGCTAGGACAGACGAACCGCTAGGACAGATGCTAGGACAGACGGCCCGCTAGGACAGACGGACCGCTAGGACAGATGCTAGGACAAACGCTAGGACAGACGGACCGCTAGGACGGACGATAGGACAGACGGACCGCTAGGACAGACGCTAGGACGGACAATAGGACAGACAGACACTAGGACAGACGGACCGATAGGACAGACAGACGCTAGGACAGACGGACCGCTAGGACAGGCGCTAGGACAGACGCTAGGACAGACGGACCGCTAGGACAGACGCTAGGACAGACGGACCGATAGGACAGACAGATGGACACTAGGACAGACGCTAGGACAGACGGACCGCTAGGACGGACGCTAGGACGGACGCTAGGACAGACAGACGGACACTAGGACAGGCAGCAATGGGCCATTGAGCTAATAATGTCATCAGGATTATTGTCCTCAAAGAAATGAAAGCCTTCCTAATAAATTCACTGTCCCCATAATCCTAATCTGAACTGTAATCTGCTTGGAAAAATACCCTTTATGCAGATCACTGTTGTGCCGTTTTCAACAGGGGCACAGACCTTTTGAACAAGATGGCGCTGGCAGACACAGAAAGACCTGACCTTTTGAACAAGATGGCGCTGGCAGACACAGAAAGACCTGACCTTTTGAACAAGATGGCTCTGGCAGACACAGAAAGACCTGACCTTTTGAACAAGATGACGCTGGCAGACACAGAAAGACCTGACCTTTTGAACAAGATGGTGCTGGCAGACACAGAAAGACCTGACCTTTTGAACAAGATGGCGCTGGCAGACACAGAAAGACCTGACCTTTTGAACAAGATGGCGCTGGCAGACACACAAAGACCTGACCTTTTGAACAAGATGGTGCTGGCAGACACAGAAAGACCTGACCTTTTGAACAAGATGGCGCTGGCAGACACACAAAGACCTGACCTTTTGAACAAGATGGCGCTGGCAGACACAGCAAGACCTGACCTTTTGAACAAGATGGCGCTGGCAGACACAGCAAGACCTACCCTTTTGAACAAGATGGCGCTGGCAGACACAGCAAGACCTACCCTTTTGAACAAGATGGCGCTGGCAGACACAGAAAGACCTGACCTTTTGAACAAGATGGCGCTGGCAGACACAGAAAGACCTGACCTTTTGAACAAGATGGCGCTGGCAGACACAGAAAGACCTGACCTTTTGAACAAGATGGCGCTGGCAGACACAGAAAGACCTGACCTTTTGAACAAGATGGCGCTGGCAGACACAGAAAGACCTGACCTTTTGAACAAGATGGCGCTGGCAGACACAGAAAGACCTGACCTTTTGAACAAGATGGCGCTGGCAGACACAGAAAGACCTGACCTTTTGAACAAGATGGCGCTGGCAGACACAGAAAGACCTGACCTTTTGAACAAGATGGCGCTGGCAGACACAGAAAGACCTGACCTTTTGAACAAGATGGCGCTGGCAGACACAGAAAGACACACAGGCAGCCTGGAACATTCCTTAAATACCTGACGAGAGGGAACTATTTATGAACTGTTGCCTGACGAGAGGGAACGATTTATGAACTGTTGCCTGACGAGAGGGAACTATTTATGAAATGTTGCCTGACGAGAGGGAACTATTTATGAAATGTTGCTGTACCTGTTCCAGATATGAAAACTATTTATTTATTATATATATATATATATATATATATATATATATATATATATTTATGAACTGTTGCCTGACGAGAGGGAACTATTTATGAACTGTTGCTGTACCTGTTCCAGATATGAAAACTATTTATATATATATATATATATATATATTTATGAACTGTTGCCTGACGAGTGGGAACTATTTATGAACTATTGCCTGACGAGAGGGAACTATTTATGAACTATTGCCTGACGAGAGGGAACTATTTATGAACTATTGCCTGACGAGAGGGAACTATTTATGAACTGTTACCTGACGAGAGGGAACTATTTATGAACTATTGCCTGACGAGAGGGAACTATTTATGAACTGTTACCTGACGAGAGGGAACTATTTATGAACTGTTACCTGACGAGAGGGAACTATTTATGAACTGTTGCCTGACGAGAGGGAACTATTTATGAACTGTTACCTGACGAGAGGGAACTATTTATGAACTATTGCCTGACGAGAGGGAACTATTTATGAACTGTTACCTGACGAGAGGGAACTATTTATGAACTATTACCTGACGAGAGGGAACTATTTATGAACTGTTGCCTGACGAGAGGGAACTATTGCCTGACGAGAGGGAACTATTTATGAACTATTGCCTGACGAGAGGGAACTATTTATGAACTGTTACCTGACGAGAGGGAACTATTTATGAACTGTTACCTGACGAGAGGGAACTATTTATGAACTGTTGCCTGACGAGAGGGAACTATTTATGAACTGTTACCTGACGAGAGGGAACTATTTATGAACTATTGCCTGACGAGAGGGAACTATTTATGAACTATTGCCTGACGAGAGGGAACTATTTATGAACTGTTGCCTGACGAGAGGGAACTATTTATGAACTGTTACCTGACGAGAGGGAACTATTTATGAACTATTGCCTGACGAGAGGGAACTATTTATGAACTGTTACCTGACGAGAGGGAACTATTTATGAACTATTACCTGACGAGAGGGAACTATTTATGAACTGTTGCCTGACGAGAGGGAACTATTGCCTGACGAGAGGGAACTATTTATGAACTATTGCCTGACGAGAGGGAACTATTTATGAACTGTTACCTGACGAGAGGGAACTATTTATGAACTGTTACCTGACGAGAGGGAACTATTTATGAACTGTTGCCTGACGAGAGGGAACTATTTATGAACTGTTACCTGACGAGAGGGAACTATTTATGAACTATTGCCTGACGAGAGGGAACTATTTATGAACTATTGCCTGACGAGAGGGAACTATTTATGAACTGTTACCTGACGAGAGGGAACTATTTATGAACTGTTACCTGACGAGAGGGAACTATTTATGAACTGTTGCCTGACGAGAGGGAACTATTTATGAACTGTTACCTGACGAGAGGGAACTATTTATGAACTATTGCCTGACGAGAGGGAACTATTTATGAACTGTTACCTGACGAGAGGGAACTATTTATGAACTATTACCTGACGAGAGGGAACTATTTATGAACTGTTGCCTGACGAGAGGGAACTATTGCCTGACGAGAGGGAACTATTTATGAACTGTTGCCTGACGAGAGGGAACTATTGCCTGACGAGAGGGAACTATTTATGAAATGTTACCTGACGAGAGGGAACTATTTATGAAATGTTGCTGTACCTGTTCCAGATATGAAGTCACTGCACGCACACACACACACACACTGCACACACACATACACAGGTCTGTCTTGTTCAATTCTACAGTAGGTTTCTGTGCTTGGTTAATTTCCTCCCTTTGTCTTAGGCAATACCCCCAATTATGCAAAACCTCTCCACTTCTTTGAACATTATGCTCCTAAACTTGTACTGCTTTTCAATCCATACATCGCCTCATTCAGTTATAACCTACACAAACTCACAGCCATAACCTACAACCTCTGGTTCAGCAGTTGATTCAGCAGCCCTCGCGGTGGGAAGGCAAAGTGTTCCCGTTTTGAACCATTTCCTGTGTCTGAAGGTAGAACTCTGCCTAGCCGGCAGACCCAGAGAGCAAATCAAATGCATCTACAGGCCTACCGCTGGCCAATTAGATAGCTCCGATACCCGTGTCTGCACAGTTTCCTCAAGCCACAGACTGTAAAAAGAAACCTCGAACGCACAGCAAAGTTGATAATACTGTGAGATTTAAACACTTTTAAAACCACGACTAGAGAGAGACTCAACGAACACAGCAAAGAGCAGCTGTTTTTATGAGTGAGATCATGTTTAAGATGTTATTCAGCACCGTCAACACTTTTAAAGCCATACTTCCTACTTCCACTCGCGCTACAACCAGCACTGAGCTGTAATTAATGGAGTATAGAGAAGTGTTCCCACTCGCGCTACAACCAGCACGGAGCTGTAATTAATGCCTATAGAAAAGTGTTCCTATAAGTTTGAGTTGCTTATTATCTGCTCGTCTCTTTTTTAATACCAAGGAATATTTCACTTTCTCTGGTCGTAGGATTAACAACATGAACTGGTGCATGAGTTTCCCCATCAGCTGGAAGACTGAGTCCCCTTTTCTCAGCGGAGGGAGGGAGAGAGGAGGGACGGGGAGTCGGGTAACAGGCAACCTCACAGCTGGAAGACTGAGTCCCCTTTTCTCAGCGGAGGGAGGGAGAGTCCAGGGACGGGGTGTCTGGTGAGAGGCTGCCTCATCGTCCCTCCCTCCTTCTCCTCAGACTGACCATCAGCTGCAGGCCATCAGTCCAGTAAAAAATAAACAATTATGCTCACTCAGCTGTGCCTCATGCAAATGATCTTTTACCAGTGTGATCATATCCCTCATTTGTTAAACATATCATTTAAAAAATGATCTGAGAAGAACAACATTGGCAGGGCAATTCAAGCACAGCCAATATGTAGTGATGATGTATTGGGCCAATACTCTCTAGCCTACTGCACATTGCTACAATACTGTTTTCAATTGGTTGATGTTGCGTTGGCTTACGTTTGTAAGTCACGTTAATGAGAAGTCTGAGCCGTAGCTCTCAGCTTGCATTTTGACTCAGAAAGTGATCTTGACTCAGAAAAGGTTGGTGACCACTGACCTCCCCCAGACTCAGTGCCGTCACCTCCCCAAACGCAGTGCCGTAACCTCCCCAAACGCAGTGCCGTCACCTCCCCAAACTCAGTGCCGTAACCTCCCCAAACGCAGTGCCGTAACCTCCCCAAACTCAGTGCCGTCACCTCCCCAAACTCAGTGCCGTAACCTCCCCAAACGCAGTGCCGTAACCTCCCCAAACTCAGTGCCGTAACCTCCCCAAACGCAGTGCCGTCACCTCCCCAAACTCAGTGCCGTAACCTCCCCAAACGCAGTGCCGTAACCTCCCCAAACTCAGTGCCGTAACCTCCCCAAACTCAGTGCCGTAACCTCCCCAAACTCAGTGCCGTAACCTCCCCAAACTCAGTGCCGTAACCTCCCCAAACTCAGTGCCGTAACCTCCCCAAACAGAGGTTGTCTCCTGACCTGCAGCCACTACTATGAGACCTTGTTCTGTACAGGAAGTTCTCTGTTGGACTAAACACTGTACTGTCGCCAGGCGCGCACACACACACACACACACACACACACACACACACACACACACACACACACACGATTTCAGCTGCTCTCACTCTGAAGTCAGAGAGAGGGAGAGAGAGAGAGAGAGTGAGTAACTACATACATTCATAAATGCCACATGACTGGAGCTGGATGTACAAGCTGAATAAACATCACCTCATCGTGTGATGATCAAGCTTCATTGAGACAACAGCAACAGTTGGGTTTTTTCCCTGATGAAAAAAAAAGTCAGGACCAGACAAGAGGAGAGATTGTTGACACTGCTGTTTCTCGAGACATGGACAAGTTGGCATGGGCAGAGACAGGCTGGCACCCAGCCTACTCTCCATCCACTTTAACTACGGTTAAAATGATCACCAAATCAGTCCGGAGCACTTTAACAAACAGGATATATTTGTACTGGGATATGTTCAGTGCTCTAGTGACCGTGGCTGATGAAGTGCGTGACAAACCTGTTGCAGGGGAAGAAAGCAGAGCTTTCCTCGCTCCTTTTCACATTGACGATAGCACAGGGACATTTTGGGAGGTTCTCCAGGGACAATTCTGTTGTGTAAACTTGAAAAAAAATGATCACGTCTCGAGTGCTAACTATGGAGGTGGTGCATGACACTCCCCCTGACAGCTGCCCCCCTCTAAGCAGGACGGTGTAAACAGAATAGTTCAGCCCAACACTCCTACAGTATAAATGGTAATAGCAGAGCAATGTTTTCTTTTTAAATAGCTGACGTGGACATTTTTCCTAATATTTTAGACTTGTTTTATTGAGTTCTTACCTGAAATTGCACCAACAGCCTGTGACATTCTGGCCTAGCTGCCGCCTGCCGGCTACACTGAGCCACGTAAAACTATGGAAGCCCTTTCCCGCCACCATTTAAAAGAAAATGTCGATACTAATCGCAAAAAATGTTTGATATGCTCAAGATATGCTCAACGGCCTTGCAACATTTTGTTCAGATTGTTCAAGTGTTCAGTAATATCAACCAAGAATGCAAGGTCCCGTAGCCATTCCTGAGATTGTAATTCCAACACCGGTTTTCCTTTTTTCTCCATGAACTGTCCGATTTCCTCTCGTAGATCAAAGAAATGCCTCAGCACAGCGCCTCGGCTTAACCATCTCACTTCAGTGTGGTATGGCAGGCTGTGGGTAATGTTGCTGTCGCTGAGAAGTTTGTCAAACTGACGATGGTTCAGACCTCTGGACCGGATGAAATTTACAGTGCGAACAACCACCTCCATGACGTGGTCCATTTTCAGCGACTTGCAACACAATGCCTCCTGGTGCAAAATACAGTGAAATGTCCAGAAACGATCTCCTCCATTAAGGGCTTGAACTTTGTCTTTGAACTTTGTCGCGACACCTGCTTTCTTTCCGACCATGGATGGCGCGCCGTCTGTAGCCAGGCTGACAGCGCGGGACCAGTCCACTCCAACTCTGTCCAATGCAGCAACGACAGAGCCGAAAATGTCCACGGCTGTTGTGGTGTCCATCATTGGCACCAACTCAAGAAACTCTTCAGTAACAGTCAATGTCTCATCAACTCCTCGAATAAATATGGCCAGTTGGGCCACGTCTGTGATGTCAGTGCTCTCGTCAATTGCCACGGAAAATGCAATAAATGACTTGACTCTCTGTTTCAATTGACTGTCTAAATCTGCCGATAGTTCCGAAATCCTCTCTGCTATAGTATTCCTCGTCAGGCTAATATTGGCAAAAGCTTGTCGCTTCTCGGCACATACAAGTTCAGCCGCCTTCATCATGCATCGTTTAACAAAGTCACCGTCGGAATACGGCTTCGATGCTAATGCTATTTCGCTAGCAATTAGGTAGCTGGCTTTTACCGCTGCTTCACTGACTTCTCGGCTCTGGATGAAAGTTGACTGCTGTTTCCTCAGACCCGCCAGCAATTCGTTAATCTTATCTCTTCTCAGTTGTCCTTGCAAGCCGTCATATTTTTCGCTGTGATGAGTCTCGTAGTGGCGTCGAATATTATATTCCTTCAATACCGAAACTTGTTGCAAACACACCAAGCACGAAGGTTTTCCGTGCATCTCTGTAAATAAATAGGACGTGGTCCATTTTTCTTTGAAAATTCTACACTCCTTATCTACTTTTCTCCGTTTGGATAACGACATTTTGGCTAATGAGGTATTAAGGTATTAACAACGTCGTAACAAGCAGCAGATGGCGCATTGATACCGTCTGCTGTTTTCAGTCTGTCTCAGTGATGCAGCTTGTCTTCTACTCTGATGGAAAGAGTGCGCCCCTTAGCGGATAATCCATGAATTGCAGCAAATTAAAAATATTAATTCCATGTCTTTTATGCATTTTTTCCACTTTCAAATTATCCTGCGGGCCTGATCGAACCTCCTTGGGGGCCGGTTCCGGCCCGCGGGCCGTATGTTTGACACCCCTGGTCTAAACAGTAGTACTTTGTCCCTCTTTTCAACGTGTCTCAATATTTGTCATTAAACCAAATCCAAAGTGCTGGGGGCGAATGCCAACATGCCCCCAGTTTGCCCTGTTGTGCTGATCTCTGCAACGTGGAGAGATGAAAATCACCTCACAACGCTACAAATGAAGAAACAGAACCTATATATGATCTATATGGATTTTATTTTGGGTGTGGCGGGAATGAGCTTCCATATAAAAACAGCTCCCCGGTGAATTATAGCACACGTAGCCTACTGATTAGCACACGTAGCCTACTGATTAGCACACGTAGCCTACTGATTAGCACACGTAGCCTACTGATTAGCACACGTAGCCTACTGATTAGCACACGTAGCCTAATGATTAGCACACGTAGCCTACTGATTAGCACACGTAGCCTACTGATTAGCACACGTAGCCTACTGATTAGCACACGTAGCCTACTGATTAGCACACGTAGCCTACTGATTAGCACACGTAGCCTACTGATTAGCACACGTAGCCTACTGATTAGCACACGTAGCCTAATGATTAGCACATGTAGCCTAATGATTAGCATGATATTGATTAAAATGAAGCATGGTTTGTTGTAATGTTGTAAGCTAGGCCTGCTGTACTTTATATTCGTATTAGAGGGATAAGCATGGATTTTCAGTAGGCTAACATTACTTGTGCTTTTGGATTTAAGCTAAAAGATTTGAAAATAAAGCCTTTTAATTGTCTGCACATGTTTGTGAATTGTTGCGCTATTCAAGAATATAATATGGTTTGGTTGTATTAATTAATACTGTAATATGGTTTGGTTGTAATAATTAGGAGTTATATTGTAGGGGCATGAAGAGTTGCTTGCTTAACGTTAGCTAGTAGCTAGCTAGTCAGTAGAATAGTTTGCAGTGCTTGGCCTCCTGGCTATTGGCTACTGTGACATTTTTGAGCTGAAACTCAAGGACGTCAACCGAACTCTCTCTCGGCTCGTAAACATTCCAGTCGCTAATGTGAATTGAAAGTGTATGTACTGTACTTCACCCCTCTCCCCTCTCGCTCTTCCCCTCACCCCTCTCGCCCTTCCCATCCCTCACTTCTTTCCTTCTCCCCTCACCCCTCACCCCCTTCCCATCCTTCTCTCATTTCTCTTCTGGCTGTACTGATAAGAACAGTGGAACTGACTTCTGTATGTGTAGCACCTCTAAAGGATGAATGAACAAAGGGCTGTTTTATCCCCAATATCCCGGAAGAGAGAAAGAGAGAGGTACGAGGCTGTGAACAACAGAGATCTGGGTCACTCACTGAAGAGAGGTACGAGGCTGTGAACAACAGAGATCTGGGTCACTCACTGAAGAGAGGTACGAGGCTGTGAACAACAGAGATCTGGGTCACTCACTGAAGAGAGGTACGAGGCTGTGAACAATAGAGATCTGGGTCACTCACTGAAGAGAGGTACGAGGCTGTGAACAATAGAGATCTGGGTCACTTACTGAAGAGAGGTACGAGGCTGTGAACAACAGAGATCTGGGTCACTCACTGAAGAGAGGTACGAGGCTGTGAACAATAGAGATCTGGGTCACTCACTGAAGGTACGAGGCTGTGAACAACAGAGATCTGGGTCACTCACTGAAGGTACGAGGCTGTGAACAACAGATCTGGGTCACTCACTGAAGAGAGTTACGAGGCTGTGAACAACAGAGATCTGGGTCACTCACTGAAGGTACGAGGCTGTGAACAACAGATCTGGGTCACTCACTGAAGGTACGAGGCTGTGAACAACAGATCTGGGTCACTCACTGAAGAGAGTTACGAGGCTGTGAACAACAGAGATCTGGGTCACTCACTGCATATATTTGGACATAACACAAAAAAACAATTTCTTGGTTTTTGGAACACGTTCATTTTTCAACAGTCATCATGTTTAACTCTTCACCAAACAGCTCCTGACTATATGAAAGATCCTTCTGCTTTTTGGAACACATTGACTTTGACACAGCTGAGTAATTTCTCGTCCGGGACCGAGGAACAGTGAACAAAGAATTATAGCTCTCTGTTAATTCAAATCAATAATTGAAATTAATGATCATTAGTGAAATGAATAGAGATCGTCAGACAGATGAGGGAAGTCTTTCTGGTCTGTTACTGCCGCCTGAATGAGCAGCTTGTGTGTGTGTGTGTGTGTGTGTGTGTGTGTGTGTGTGTGTGTGTGTGTGTGTGTGTGTAGTCTGACAGTTGGTTTGTAGCCAGGCAGCAGATCCCAGCTCAGTGGGATAACAGTGATACCACCACCTGTGTGTTAATCCAAACAACTGCTCTGTTTCACTAATGATGTCATGAGGTCAGAGGGTAGGTTTGAGTCCCAAATGAATCCCTATTCCTTACATAGTGCACTATTTACAACAAGATCTCTATAGGCCCTGGTTAAAAGAAGTGCACTATATAGGGAATAAGGTGTCATTTTGGGATGCGTAGATTCAGATAGAAATGTATTGTATAGAACAGACATGATTATGTTGTCATATAGAATAGACAATCTGCCATCTCTACACATGACATTTCTATCTGTTCCAAAGCTGTAAAAATGGCAGCATCTTGACTCAGTAAGTCCCTGGTGAGATGAGTCAGCTAGAGATCACAGGGTTCATATTTTGGTGATTTGATGTTTACTTACTGCATCACTTGTTGTCAATGGTAGAAAAGAGGAGAGAAGGGAGGAGAAGAGAGAGTAGAGGAGAAAGGGAGGGGAGGAGAAGAGAGAGTAGAGGAGAAAGGTAGGGGAGGAGAAGAGGAGAGCAGGGAGGAGAGGAGAAGAGGAGAGAGGAGAGCAGGGAGGAGAGGAGAGAAGGAAGGAGAGGAGAAAGGAAGGTGGGAAGGAGGTGAGGAGAGGAGAACGGAGGAGAGAAGGGGCAGAGGAGAACGGAAGGTGGGAAGGAGGTGAGGAGAGAAGAAGGGGGAGAGGAGAACGGAGGAGAGAAGAAGGGGGAGAGGAGAGGGCAGTTCCATGGCAGCATCAAGCCATCCCAGATGGCCCAAACCCCTCAACCATCTGGTGAGGAGCAGTCTCTCCATCAGTCCCCTTTCATTTAGTAGTCATGGAGTCCTCAGTTCAGCCCTGTCTCTCCAATCCTCCATTAGTCTGTCCCCTGTCTCTCCACCACAACCCTAACACTTCAGCCCTGTCTCTCTCTCTCTCTCTCTCTCTACCGTGACCCTAACACCGCGACTCTCTCTCTCTCTCATCACATGACCGTGCTGACCCAAGCCTCACTGTCCTCTCTTGGATCGTATCTTTCCACAACCTCCTTTCTAGCAGGTTCCAGCAGCTACGGTGGAATCAGGCCAGACCAGTTCAGCTTGCTAGTGTGAAGAGTGTTAGGGGTGTGTGAGTACTGGGTAGACAACAGCAAAGCCACAATGCCTCCTTGTCGCAGAGCCAGGTCAATGACAATAAGCCCTTTAACTGCTCTTACTTACGCTCTCTCTGGCTGGAGCAGGAGATTAGAATCTAGCTAACCCTGGACACAGCCCTGTCGGCTGGGCGACCCTGTATCAGGGTCACAGCCCTCTCAGCTGGTCGACCCTGTATCAGGGTCACAGCCCTCTCAGCTGGGCGACCCTGTATCAGGGACACAGTCCTCTCAGCTGGTCGACCCTGGACACAGCCCTCTCAGCTGGTCGACCCTGTATCAGGGACACAGCCCTCTCAGCTGGGCGACCCTGTATCAGGGACACAGCCCTCTCAGCTGGGCGACCCTGTATCAGGGTCACAGCCCTCTCAGCTGGGCGAACCTGTATCAGGGACACAGCCCTCTCAGCTGGTCGACCCTGTATCAGGGTCACAGCCCTCTCAGCTGGTCGACCCTGTATCAGGGACACAGCCCTCTCAGCTGGTCGACCCTGTATCAGGGACACAGCCCTCTCAGCTGGTCGACCCTGTATCAGGGACACAGCCCTCTCAGCTGGGCGACCCTGTATCAGGGACACAGCCCTCTCAGCTGGGCGACCCTGTATCAGGGACACAGCCCTCTCAGCTGGGCGACCCTGTATCAGGGACACAGCCCTCTCAGCTGGTCGACCCTGTATCAGGGACACAGCCCTCTCAGCTGGTCGACCCTGTATCAGGGACACAGCCCTCTCAGCTGGTCGACCCTGTATCAGGGTCACAGCCCTCTCAGCTGGTCGACCCTGTATCAGGGTCACAGCCCTCTCAGCTGGTCGACCCTGTATCAGGGACACGGCCCTCTCAGCTGGTCAACCCTGTATCAGGATCACAGCCCTCTCAGCTGGTCAACCCTGCATCAGGATCACAGCTCTGTCAGTGAGGGCTTACTTTAAATAGAGAGATCTTCCTCTCTCTAGTGATTTCTCTCTCTCACACTATCCCTAGTAATCTCTCCATGTGTCTCCCTCTCTCTCTCAATCTCCATCTCTCTCTCTCCTTCAATCTCTTTCCGTCCCTCTGCTGATTGTGTCTGCTGTATGTCTGTCCTCTCAGCCTGACCAGGGCAAGAGGAGGTCAGATAGAAACCAGATGCACCATCCGGCTGGTTTCCAGGACAACACAGCATCACACTACACAGCTTTTGATCTGCAGTCATTTCCACTACAACTAATGTGACTGTATGATTGACAATAGGAATCCAATCAGCGTCTGTCTATACGTTAGGGCTGTACTGCCAGAGACGTATGGAACAGAGACGGGTCAACACCAGTATCGATACTCGTTAGTATCGTGACAAGGGGAGAAGAAACACAAAGCTGATTTAACTTTTTAGGAAAACATCCCTGATGATGGAAACAGACGTTTTGTTGTTGTCATCCAGAGTCCCATTTGTTTATTTTCCATCTATATCACACAATACTATACCTACAGCAGGTTTAGTACCAGGCTATATCACACAATATGTTACATACAGCAGCTTTAGTACCAGGCTATAACACACAATACTATACATACAGCAGGTTTAGTACCAGGCTATAACACACAATATGTTACATACAGCAGGTTTAGTACCAGGCTATAACACACAATACTATACATACAGCAGGTTTAGTACCAGGCTATAACACACAATATGTTACATACAGCAGGTTTAGTACCAGGCTATAACACACAATACTATACATACAGCAGGTTTAGTACCAGGCTATAACACACAATATGTTACATACAGCAGGTTTAGTACCAGGCTATAACACACAATACTATACATACAGCAGGTTTAGTACCAGGCTATAACACACAATACTATACCTACAGCAGGTTTAGGACCAGGCTATATCACACAATATGTTACATACAGCAGGTTTAGTACCAGGCTATATCACACAATATGTTACATACAGCAGGTTTAGGACCAGGCTATATCACACAATATGTTACATACAGCAGGTTTAGGACCAGGCTATATCACACAATACTATACATACAGCAGGTTTAGGACCAGGCTATATCACACAATATGTTACATACAGCAGGTTTAGGACCAGGCTATATCACACAATACTATACATACATCAGGTTTAGTACCAGGCTATAACACACAATACTATACATACAGCAGCTTTAGTACCAGGCTATAACACACAATACTATACATACAGCAGGTTTAGTACCAGGCTATAACACACAATATGTTACATACAGCAGGTTTAGTACCAGGCTATATCACACAATACTATACCTACAGCAGGTTTAGGACCAGGCTATATCACACAATATGTTACATACAGCAGGTTTAGTACCAGGCTACATCACACAATACTATACATACAGCAGGTTTAGTACCAGGCTATATCACACAATACTATACATACAGCAGCTTTCTAAAGGACCAAAGAGTTGTCTGTTTGTGTTTTCATCACAATACTGGCATCATCACAATACTGGTATCATCACAATACTGGCATCGTCACCATACTGGTATCGTCACCATACTGGTATCGTCACCATACTGGTATCGTCACAGCCCTACTCACCATACGATATCGTCACCATACTGGTATCATCACAATACTGGTATCGTCACCATACTGGTATCGTCACCATACTGGTATCGTCACCATACTGGTATCGTCACCATACGATATCGTCACCATACGATATCGTCACCATACTGGTATCGTCACAGCCCTACTCACCATACGATATCGTCACCATACTGGTATCGTCACAGCCCTACTCACCATACTGGTATGTATTGCCATTCTCATGATTCTATAAGTATTGTGATTCGATACTGTGATTTTATTGCGATTTGATGTTCCAAACATATTGCTCACTATATATCTGCTGTAGAGAGACCAGAGAGACATGAGAAAACTAGTTTTGATCAGTCAGGGAAATAAGTGTTGAAAACATGTTGGCTCACTATTTAAAGATGGAGAACAAGATATAGGATGAGAAATACCAGAGTCTTGGTGCAGGTACAGCCGGCTAGCGCTAGCTAACGCTACCTAGTAAAAATAAATACATACAAGTATCAATCAAAGTAGTCAGAGTCAAAGTATCGATATAATATTGCGATATGTAACTATCGATTCCCCTCCATCACTACTATATATAGTTTACTGTAGTGCAAAACATAAAACACACTGAATATGAGACAGAGACACACACACAGAGAGACACACAGAGACACACAGAGACACACAGAGAGACACACACACAGAGACAGACACACAGAGAGACACACACACAGAGACACACAGAGAGACACAGAGAGACACAGAGAGACACAGAGAGACACAGAGAGACACAGAGACACACAGAGAGACACAGAGAGACACAGAGAGAGCGCGGCACCATAGTTAATCTATAACCCCAGGCTGAAGGGGAAACCAAGACCAGGACCATCACTACTATATATAGTTTACTGTAGTGCAAAACATAAAACACACTGAATATGAGACAGAGACACACACACACAGAGAGACACACAGAGAGACACACACACAGAGACAGACACACAGAGACACACAGAGACACAGAGACACACAGAGACACACAGAGAGACACAGAGAGACACAGAGACACACAGAGAGACACACAGAGACACACAGAGACACAGAGAGACACAGAGAGACACAGAGAGACACAGAGAGACACAGAGAGACACAGAGAGACACAGAGACACACAGAGAGAGCGCGGCACCATAGTTAATCTATAACCCGAGCCTGAAGGGGAAACCAAGACCAGGACCATCACTACTATATATAGTTTACTGTAGTGCAAAACATAAAACACACTGAATATGAGACAGAGACACACACACAGAGACACACACACAGAGACACACACACAGAGACACACAGAGAGACACACAGAGACACACAGAGAGAGTGGGGCACGGTAGTTAATCTATAACCCCAGCCTGAAGGGGAAACCAAGACCAGGACCATCACTACTATATATAGTTTACTGTAGTGCAGAACATAAAACACACTGAATAGGCGACAGAGACAGACACACAGAGAGACACACACACAGAGACACACAGAGACACACAGAGACACACAGAGACACACAGAGAGACACAGAGAGACACAGAGAGATCGCGGCACCATAGTTAATCTATAACCCCAGCCTGAAGGGGAAACCAAGACCAGGACCATCACTACTATATATAGTTTACTGTAGTGCAAAACATAAAACACACTGAATAGGCGACAGAGACAGACACACAGAGACACACAGAGAGACACACAGAGAGACACACAGAGAGAGTGGGGCACGGTAGTTAATCTATAACTCCAGCCTGAAGGGGAAACCAAGGCCAGGACCAACACTACTAAAGATCAATATGTCTACCCTCATCTGCCCCCTTATCAACAGTCATCTGAACACTATCAATACTGTCAATTATTCATCTATTGTGTCATTTCATTACGATTCATGACATTACAAGGCTGTGCTCCATGCCTGGTTCACACATTCAACTGTAAAAAGGCACGATCTGTAGTTTAATTTATGTTTAAAAGTATTGAATAGGCAGGACTGAGCTGTACTCTGACTGGCTGGAACTGTTTGTTCCGTGTGTTTTGTTTGAGAAGTTACAGATATCCCCTTTAAAATGTATCTCCAAGCTTCCCTACTGACACCAGTATCAAACTAGTTAGTCCAAGGTATTGAGCTTCCCTACTGACACCAGTATCAAACTAGTTAGTCCAAGGTATTGAGCTTCCCTACTGACACCAGTATCAAACTAGATAGTCCAAGGTATTGAGCTTCCCTACTGACACCAGTATCAAACTAGATAGTCCAAGGTATTGAGCTTCCCTACTGACACCAGTATCAAACTAGTTAGTCCAAAGTATTGAGCTTCCCTACTGACACCAGTATCAAACTAGATAGTCCAAGGTATTGAGCTTCCCTACTGACACCAGTATCAAACTAGATAGTCCAAGGTATTGAGCTTCCCTACTGACACCAGTATCAAACTAGATAGTCCAAGGTATTGAGCTTCCCTACTGACACCAGTATCAAACTAGATAGTCCAAGGTATTGAGCTTCCCTACTGACACCAGTATCAAACTAGATAGTCCAAGGTATTGAGCTTCCCTACTGACACCAGTATCAAACTAGACTGTTTCCTCTGCAGATCCTGACTACTTTGAACAGGAAATGTTTAATAATACATTCCTGGACTTGACAGACTATGAATTACAAGGAGAACAGGTGGAACATACTTTTTATTTAACCTTTATTTAACCAGGTAGGCCAGTTGAGAACAAGTTCTCATTTACAACTACGACCTGGCCAAGATGAAGCAAAGCAGTGCAACACAAACAACAGAGTTACACGTGGAATAAACAAACGTACAGTCAATAATACAATAGAAAAAGTCTATATACAGTGTGTGCAAATGAGGTAGGATAAGGGAGGTAAGGCAATAAATAGGCCATAGTGGCAAAATAATTACAATATAGCAATTAAACTCTGGAGTGATAGATGTGCAGAAGATGAATGTGCAAGTAGAGATACTGGGGTGCAAAGGAGCAAAATAAATAACAGTATGGGGATGAGGTAGTTGGATGGGCTATTTACAGATGGGCTATGTACAGGTGCAGTGATCTGTGAGCTGCTCTGACAGCTGGTGCTTAAAGTTAGTGAGGGAGATATGAGTCTCCAGCTTCAGTGATTTTTGCAGTTCGTTCCAGTCATTGGCAGCAGAGAACTGGAAGGAAAGGCAGCCAAAGTAGGAATTGGCTTTGGGGGCTACATATTGAGAAGGTGTGATGATGACTAGGAATTACAAGGAGAACTGAGACTATACACTGAGTGTACAAAAAATTAGGAACACCTCTACAAGGTGTCGAAAGCGTTCCACAGGGATGCTGGCCCATGTTGACTCCAATGCTTCCCACAGTTGTGTCAAGTTGGCTGGATGTCCTTTGGGTGGTGGACCATTCTTGATACCCACGAGAAACTGTTGAGCGTGAAAAACCCGCCAGAGTTGCAGGTCTTGACACAAATCGGTGTGCCTGGCACCTACTACCATACCCTGTTCAAAGGTACTTCAATATTTTGTCTTGCCCATTCACCCTCTGAATGGCACACATACACAATCCATGTCTCAATTGTCTCAAGGCTTAAAAATCCTTCTTTAACCTGTCTCCTCTCCTTCATCTACACTGATTTGAAGTGGAATTAACAAGTGACATCAATAAGGGATCACAGCTTTCACCTAGTCAGTCTACCATGGGAAGAGTTCCTAATGTTTTGTACACAGTGTATAATAAGGTGTGGAGACTGAATGACAAGGTGTGATGACTGAATGACAAGGTGTGATGACAGAATGACAAGGTGTGATGACTGAATGACAAGGTGTGATGACAGAATGACAAGGTGTGATGACTGAATGACAAGGTGTGATGACAGAATGACAAGGTGTGATGACTGAATGACAAGGTGTGATGACTGAATGACAAGGTGTGATGACTGAATGACAAGGTGTGATGACTGAATGACAAGGTGTGATGACTGAATGACAAGGTGTGATGACTGAATGACAAGGTGTGATGACTGAATGACAAGGTGTGATGACTGAATGACAAGGTGTGATGACAGAATGACAAGGTGTGATGACTGAATGACAAGGTGTGATGACAGAATGACAAGGTGTGATGACAGAATGACAAGGTGTGATGACAGAATGACAAGGTGTGATGACTGAATGACAAGGTGTGATGACTGAATGACAAGGTGTGATGACTGAATGACAAGGTGTGATGACTGAATGACAAGGTGTGATGACTGAATTACAAGGGAGACAGGTGGAAGTCAAACTACAGTAAGAAGGTGTGATGAATAAGGAAGAGAGGGATCAACAGGAGAGAGGCGGTGCGACCTTCCTCCAGGTCTGTGTTATGATGACGTTTCAGTGGGGTAGTTTCAGCAACCACTCCCAGCATGACATAAGACTACACAACAGTATTTTTCCTACCACCTCACTGTTAATCCCTGACTAAAATACAAGTTGACTTCAGTTGGTTCTCAGTTTAAACATCTGGTGAAGGAGGACCTAGATGTTGACTGAGGGGTGATTTGGGGGGGTGTCTTTGCGGGGCCCCGCCTGGAAAATGACTGAGCTAGGGGAAACATTGACACAGAATGCCTAGTTCCTAAAGCCCAGACCGGTTGGGTGAGTTGGTACAGTACTGTGTCTTGAGTATGACTCCGATGTGCTAGACTGGTTCCTTACACATTCCAAGACAACCCTCATGACGATCTCTGAAGAGAAAACATAGCAACATTGTTCTCCTTTCACGGAGCACGGAAACTCAGTCATGACCTGAACCTTCTGACGTCACACAGCATCCAAACAGATCGGATTCACTCGTTGTTATATTAAATACTGTTTGATATGTTAGCCTAGGTACTAATTCAATGCAACAACACACACACCCATTTATAATCTGATGACGGTGTCTAGTCACGATGACATGTCAACACTAGTCGTTGCAGCTGCATGGCTTCATATTAAGTGTTGTGACATGTTTGATTCAGATGCCTTGGTGTGAGGAGGTAGAGGCCAGATGCCTTGCCAACAGACAGCTGCTTGGTGTGAGGAGGTAAAGGCCAGATGCCTTGCCAACAGACAGCTGCTTGGTGTGAGGAGGGTAAGGCCAGATGCCTTGCCAACAGACAGCTGCTTGGTGTGAGGAGGGTAAGGCCAGATGCCTTGCCAACAGACAGCTGCTTGGTGTGAGGAGGGTAAGGCCAGATGCCTTGCCAACAGACAGCTGCTTGGTGTGAGGAGGGTAAGGCCAGATGCCTTGCCAACAGACAGCTGCTTGGTGTGAGGGGGTAGAGGCCAGATGCCTTGGTGTGAGGAGGTAGAGGCCAGATGTCTTGGTGTGAGGAGGTAGAGGCCAGATGCCTTGGTGTGAGGAGGGTAAGGCCAGATGCCTTGCCAACAGACAGCTGCTTGGTGTGAGGGGGTAGAGGCCAGATGCCTTGGTGTGAGGAGGTAGAGGCCAGATGTCTTGGTGTGAGGAGGTAGAGGCCAGATGCCTTGGTGTGAGGAGGGTAAGGCCAGATGCCTTGCCAACAGACAGCTGCTTGGTGTGAGGGGGTAGAGGCCAGATGCCTTGGTGTGAGGAGGTAGAGGCCAGATGTCTTGGTGTGAGGAGGTAGAGGCCAGATGTCTTGGTGTGAGGAGGGTAAGGCCAGATGCCTTGCCAACAGACAGCTGCTTGGTGTGAGGGGGTAGAGGCCAGATGCCTTGGTGTGAGGAGGTAGAGGCCAGATGTCTTGGTGTGAGGAGGTAGAGGCCAGATGCCTTGCCAACAGACAGCTGCTTGGTGTGAGGGGGTAGAGGCCAGATGCCTTGGTGTGAGGAGGTAGAGGCCAGATGCCTTGCCAACAGACAGCTGCTTGGTGTGAGGAGGTAGAGGCCAGATGCCTTGCCAACAGACAGCTGTTTGGTGTGAGGGGGTAGAGGCCAGATGCCTTGCCAACAGACAGCTGTTTGGTGTGAGGGGGTAGAGGCCAGATGCCTTACCAACAGACAGCTGTTTGGTGTGAGGGGGTAGAGGCCAGATGCCTTGCCAACAGACAGCTGTTTGGTGTGAGGGGGTAAAGGCCAGATGCCTTACCAACAGACAGCTGTTTGGTGTGAGGGGGTAGAGGCCAGATGCCTTGCCAACAGACAGCTGTTTGGTGTGAGGGGGTAGAGGCCAGATGCCTTACCAACAGACAGCTGTTTGGTGTGAGGGGGTAGAGGCCAGATGCCTTGGTGTGAGGAGGTAGAGGCCAGATGTCTTGGTGTGAGGGGGTAAAGGCCAGATGCCTTACCAACAGACAGCTGTTTGGTGTGAGGGGGTAGAGGCCAGATGCCTTGCCAACAGACAGCTGTTTGGTGTGAGGGGGTAAAGGCCAGATGCCTTACCAACAGACAGCTGCTTGGTGTGAGGGGGTAAAGGCCAGATGCCTTGGTGTGAGGAGGTAGAGGCCAGATGCCTTGGTGTGAGGGGGTAAAGGCCAGATGCCTTGGTGTGAGGGGGTAAAGGCCAGATGCCTTGGTGTGAGGAGGTAGAGGCCAGATGCCTTGCCAACAGACAGCTGTTTGGTGTGAGGGGGTAGAGACCAGATGCCTTGGTGTGAGGGGGTAAAGGCCAGATGCCTTGGTGTGAGGGGGTAGAGGCCAGATGCCTTGCCAACAGACAGCTGTTTGGTGTGAGGGGGTAGAGGCCAGATGCCTTGGTGTGAGGGGGTAAAGGCCAGATGCCTTGGTGTGAGGAGGTAGAGGCCAGATATCTTGCCAACAGACAGCTGTTTGGTGTGAGGGGGTAAAGGCCAGATGCCTTGCCAACAGACAGCTATCAGCTGACTGATATCAGATGAGATGACTGATATCAGATGGGATGACTGATATCAGGTGAGATGACTGATATCAGTTGAGATGACTGATATCAGATGAGATGACTGATACCAGATGAGATGACTGATACCAGATGAGATGACTGATACCAGATGAGATGACTGATATCAGATGAGATGACTGATACCAGATGAGATGACTGATATCAGGTGAGATGACTGATATCAGGTGAGATGACTGATAACAGATGAGATGACTGATATCAGATGAGATGACTGATAACAGGTGAGAAAGGCTGATAACAGGTGAGAAAGGCTGGGGGTCGTTGTAATCGTGAAGCTAAACGACGACAACAACCCTACATCAACACATCTATTACAGAACCTTCACATAGTATTCACACCCCTTGACCTTCCACATTTTGTTGTGTTACAGTCTGAATTTAAAACGGATTCTATTGGAATACATAAATGTCAAAAGTGGAATTGTATTTTTAGAAATTTGTACTAATTCATTAAAAAGTTAAAAGCTGAAATGTCTTGAGTGAATAAGTATTTAACCCCTTTTTTTTGCCAAGCCTCAATAAGTTCAGCAGTAAAAATGTGCATAACAAGTCACATAATAAGTTGCATGGACTCACTCTGTGTGCAATAATAGTGTTTAACATGATTTTTTAATAACTACCTCATCTCTGTACTCCACACATACAATTATCTGTAAGGTCTCTCATTCAAGCAGTGAATTTCAAACACAGATTCAACTACAAAGACCAGGGAGGTTTTCCAACGCCTTGCAAACAAAGGCATATATTGGTAAATAAAGCAGACACTGAATATCCCTTTGAGCTTGGTAATCGTAATCAATACACCCAGTCACTACAAAGACACAGCCGTCCTTCCTAACTCAGTAGCAGGAGAGGAAGGAAACCGCTCAGGGATTTCACCATGAGGACAATGGTAACATTGAAACAGTTACAGAGTTTAATGGCTGTGATTGGAGAAAACTGAAGATAGCTCAATGACACTGTAGTTACTCCACAATACTAACCTAATCAACAGAGTGAAAAGAAGGAAGCATGTACAGAATTAAATATTCCAAAACATGCATCCTGTTTGCAACAAGGCACTAAAGTAAAACTGCAAAAAATGTGGCAAAGCAATTAACTATTTGTCCTGAAAACAAAGTGGTACGTCTGGGGAAAATCCAATACAACACATTACTGACTCACATTACTACCACTCTCCATGTTTTCAAGCATAGTGGTGGCTGTGTCATGTTACGAGTATACTTGTAATTGTTAAGAACTGGGGAGTTTTTCAGGATAAAAAATAAACGGAATGGAGCTACGCACAGGTAAAATCTTAGAGAAAAACCTGGTTCAGTCTGCTTTAATACCAGACACTGGGAGATGAATTCATCTTTCAGCAGTACAATAATCTCAAACTCAAGGCCAAATATACAGTAGAGTTGCTTACCAAGACGACATTGAATGTTCCTGAGTGGCATACTTACAGTTTTGATTTAAAATAGGTTTGAAAATGTATGGCAAGACAGAGCTTGAATAATTTGTTTAACAACATCACTAATGTACAGAGCTGTATAGGAGGAGACTCCCTCTATCCCTGTGGGCATCACATCTCCCACACACACACACACACACACACACACACACACACTGCCCCCCCACCCCCTCTCTCACTGTATCTCTAATGTACAGAGCTGAATAGGAGGAGACTCCCTCTATCCCTGTGGGCATCACATCACATCCCACACACACACACTGCCCCCCCACCCCCTCTCTCTCTGTTTGCTTTGCGGCAGCTTGTTCATGCGTGGGCACAGTTGACTCTGGCACCTCTATTCTCCCACAGCAGAACAGAGCTGGAGGGAATGACGGTGAAGATTCCACCTGCCTAGTCCAGCCAGGCTAGCTGAGCCAGCAGCGTGAAGGCATCCATCCCTCCTCACACAGATCTCATCTGACTGGAGGATTCCACCTGCCTAGTCCAGCCAGGCTAGCTGAGCCAGCAGTGTGAAGGCATCCATCCCTCCTCACACAGATCTCATCTGACTGGAGGATTCCACCTGCCTAGTCCAGCCAGGCTAGCTGAGCCAGCAGCATGAAGGCATTCATCCCTCCTCACACAGATCTCATCTGACTGGAGGATTCCACCTGCCTAGTCCAGCCAGGCTAGCTGAGCCAGCAGCGTAAAGGGATCCATCCCTCCTCACACAGATCTCATCTGACTGGAGGATTCCACCTGCCTAGTCCAGCCAGGCTAGCTGAGCCAGCAGTGTGAAGGCATCCATCCCTCTTCACACAGATCTCATCTGACTGGAGGATTCCACCTGCCTAGCCCAGCCAGGCTAGCTGAGCCAGCAGTGTGAAGGCATCCATCCCTCCTCACACAGATCTCATCTGACTGGAGGATTCCACCTGCCTAGTCCAGCCAGGCTAGCTGAGCCAGCAGTGTGAAGGCATCCATCCCTCTTCACACAGATCTCATCTGACTGGAGGATTCCACCTGCCTAGCCCAGCCAGGCTAGCTGAGCCAGCAGTGTGAAGGCATCCATCCCTCCTCACACAGATCTCATCTGACTGGAGGATTCCACCTGCCTAGTCCAGCCAGGCTAGCTGAGCCAGCAGTGTGAAGGCATCCATCCCTCCTCACACAGATCTCATCTGACTGGAGGATTCCACCTGCCTAGTCCAGCCAGGCTAGCTGAGCCAGCAGTGTGAAGGCATCCATCCCTCCTCACACAGATCTCATCTGACTGGAGGATTCCACCTGCCTAGTCCAGCCAGGCTAGCTGAGCCAGCAGTGTGAAGGCATCCATCCCTCCTCACACAGATCTCATCTGACTGGAGGATTCCACCTGCCTAGTCCAGCCAGGCTAGCTGAGCCAGCAGTGTGAAGGCATCCATCCCTCCTCACACAGATCTCATCTGACTGGAGGATTCCACCTGCCTAGTCCAGCCAGGCTAGCTGAGCCAGCAGTGTGAAGGCCTCCATCCCATCTCACACAGATCTCATCTGACTGGAGGATTCCACCATCGGCCACTTCTCTTACTGACATAACAGTGTTTGCACTATAAAGTAAATACTGTAAAATAGGGCTGAAAATAACATCAGACAGAATTAAGTGCCTATGCAGTATGCACTTCCATACAGGATAACCTCTCCTACTGGTCTATGGCACATTAGGCAATCTGTACGGTGTAGTCAATAACTGTAAGAAACGTAACATGCATCTTGTTCATTTCTAAGAGGTTGAAAATAGTAATATTTGTCATTAGCCTATAGGCTTCCTAAGAAATCAAAATATGTCAATCATAAAGTGACATTGCTTGGCTTTTCTGTTGTTGTTGTTGACAATTCTACATGGGAAGCAGTTTTGCACCTTGTCCTGGTAAACTATAAAATGTGCGTCTCTCTCTGGCACAAGACTCGTATGCTATCAGACACGTTTTGGAGATAAGCTATCACGCTGAATGGTTTGGGGAGGGAGGCATTCTCCACCGTATCACCTCGGGCGAGCCGTGCGCGCACAAAGCGCACAGGGACGCTTTCCTTGCCAAGACAAGCTTTTGAAGCGATTATTGTTACGATTAATTATCCACCCATTCTACCCCCCCCCCCCAACAAGTGTAGGGTAGCCTATGCATACAGATCAAACACATAACTGACATTTTAGATAGTCAGAAAGCAGGTGTCATAACATTACATGCGCTCCAGAGGACAACCGTTTATGCGCCTTCTGTACTTACCCCATTGCCGCGGAGTTTTGGGACAACCCTTCAATTATAAAAACGTTAGAAGAAGCGAACTTTTAAAAAACGCAGTGTCTTTTTAAAAACAATGTTATTAAAATAGATCCAGTCTTGGCATTAGCTATTGGATAAGTCCATTCCAGGGCCTCCGCTTCGAGCAAGTAATGCGATCACAGAGAGTCGGGAAATATGATCCCTGCACTCCCTCACGAGCTGAGCGGCGTTTCGATTCTCCTGATAGTCAAGCGTTCACTCTGGCGACCACAGAAAAACCTAATGCCGTTTCATTAGCCTAACTTATTTATTCAGACGAGGTGACAACTTATGATCCCACCCGTTCCGTGTCTCTTATCGCAGCCGCAAGGCTGATAAACGCTGTGCTTTCAAAAAATAATAAGTTATGATGTTCGCTGAATATTCCTTGACTGCTGCGCTGGAGTTGCCTTGCCTCGGATCTGCGCTCTCAGCTCTCCCCAATGGGTTGGTGTTTCGTGAGAGGCAGGCAGGCAGAGAGCTGCAGTAGCGACACTGTGCGGATTCCACCTGCTCTCAACAGTCCTACCTCCCACACACAGATCTCCTTTCTACAGCGTTCTAAGAGCCCGGGGTATGAAGTTACACTGTGGTCTATTTCATAACCTATTCTCAGGGGAAACGTGAGAGAGAAAAGTGGACTTTTGGCCTCTTTGTGACATGCAATTAAATATGCTCTTCACAAGAAACAATATCCGTTTATTTCAAACTGTGCAAATACCCTAGGCTGAACGGTTGCATTGATTCGATGTAATTCTGCAGTGATAGACCTAGGCCCAAAATGACAATATAATGCAGGTAGACATAGACTGATTAATAGCAATAACCTACTATTCTCGGCACTTACATGTCGTATAGATGGAGACGAGGCTGCTTTTCGGCTGTCTTTTTCTGATTCGGGCTTTGTTAGAACTGTGCCCCACCTCAAGTCACATTCCACGCCAATTTACAACTTCAGGTGGCAGGTGCTTGACTTGATTCTCTGCAACCATCAGGGGTTCAATATCACGTTTTTATTATTTGACCTTCCTCTGATGATGTCGATTGTTCACACTTAAGTAATATGTGGAAAAGGTTTGTTGCTAATAGTTGGCGAAATCTCTAAATAAAATGTGTTTACTATTTCTGGGAAAAAAGGCGTACGCGTGAGATCCGGAACCAATGATATCGGCAGCGTGTTCTTAGAGGGACGTATTTGCCGTTGCACTGTTGTCAAAATTTGTCCAGTCGTACATGTCGAAGCTGTCTGCTGAATAAATACAATTTACAGGTAATTGCTTACATTTTGTCTTCACAGGTTCCTATTGTATGCAATACTTAGCTGCGATGTAACCAATATTTTTTTACAACAATGTCAAAACTAAAGTTATCTTGGCTGCATCGCAGCAATGCCATACTCGGATATATCTAGCTAGCTAACGTTACATAGCTTTTGTTAGAAAAGCGAAAGTAACTTTGTTCGCCAAATAACGTTTCCCAGACAGTTGATTACGTTAACCAAATCTGAGGTGTATTCATTAGTTGGATTCCGTTGCAAAAACGTTTTGTTTGTTGCAAAAAGGAAAACCGCTAGCTAGCAACAACACGTGCGAAGCTAATCCACGGCCTTTTCCCGGTATTTCCAAAGACGTAAAAAATAGTGAGTATCTGGTATTTCTCTCATTGTAGAATGACAGATGGTCCAGAAACGCCGCCTAACTATGAGGAGCAGTTTGCCCATCGGTTTTCTCTCGAGGACGCAGAGTACCAGCAGTACGTGAGTCGCCCCGCCAACCCCCCGCCACTGGTAGAGGACTGGTGCGGGCGTGGAGGTGGAAACAACCGGGGCAGAGACAACAGGTAAACAACAACGACCTTAACTAGCTGGCTAACTGGGTGCGTTCAGCTCATTAAACGTGTTGCTACATTGCGTGACGGTTTGTACTGAACAACATGTTTCCTCCACATTTTGAGGTATGGTTGCTCTAGTTTTGTGAGTGTGGTGCGGTGTGGCCTGATTTCATATGGGTGTGTGACCCCTTGAAATCTCAAAGCTAGTGCAGCACACCTTACAGTAGGCCTGGCCTACTCCAGTCCTCGGGGAGCCTGATTGGTGTCTCACTTTACCCAACATCCCTAGCAAACACACCTGATATAAACGAATTGCATTCTAAACTGAAGATCATGATTACTTGATTATTGGAGTCAGGTGTGTTAGCTGGGGATGGGGGGAAAAGTGTGACCCCAATCAAGCCCCCCGAGGACTGGAGTTGCCCAGGCCTGCCTTACACAATCTCCTACTGTGCTACCACAACCATGTGGTAGCACAACTGAACAACTTGGTCGTTCAGAACACCTCTGTTCAATCAAACGTTGCACACCGTTTTGATCTGCTGAACGCAGCCCTGGCTTGTCTCTTCATCATTAATATCTTTAACACAATATTGGACTGATAACTACCACCATATTATTCTGTGCCATAATAACATCAGGACATTTCCAGAAGTGTTTCTGCACAACAATAGCAGCTGGTCTGATATGTCATTCTGCAGCTGGTCTGATATGTCATTCTGCAGCTGGTCTGATATGTCATTCTGCAGCTGGTCTGATATGTCATTCTGCAGCTGGTCTGATATGTCATTCTGCAGCTGGTCTGATATGTCATTCTACAGCTGGTCTGATATGTCATTCTGCAGCTGGTCTGATATGTCATTCTACAGCTGGTCTGATATGTCATTCTACAGCTGGTCTGATATGTCATTCTACAGCTGGTCTGATATGTCATTCTGCAGCTGGTCTGATATGTCATTCTACAGCTGGTCTGATATGTCATTCTACAGCTGGTCTGATATGTCATTCTACAGCTGGTCTGATATGTCATTCTACAGCTGGTCTGATATGTCATTCTACAGCTGGTCTGATATGTCGTTCTACAGCTGGTCTGATATGTCATTCTACAGCTGGTCTGATATGTCATTCTACAGCTGGTCTGATATGTCATTCTACAGCTGGTCTGATATGTCATTCTACAGCTGGTCTGATATGTCATTCTACAGCTGGTCTGATATGTCATTCTACAGCTGGTCTGATATGTCATTCTACAGCTGGTCTGATATGTCATTCTACAGCTGGTCTGATATGTCATTCTGCAGCTGGTCTGATATGTCGTTCTACAGCTGGTCTGATATGTCATTCTGCAGCTGGTCTGATATGTCATTCTACAGTTTGCTGGGATTGATAACATGTTCATTTGGTTGATATGTTTTCTTTTCCCTTACCACATCTCTTTCTCTCTCTCTTCCTCCCTCTGTTCTTCAGATCCCAGGACCGTGGCGGGTACAGGGGCCGGGGTTGGGGAGGGGACAGGGACCGCGGAGGGGACAGGGACCGCGGAGGGGACAGGGACCGCGGAGGGGACAGGGACCGCGGAGGGGACAGGGACCGCGGTGGAGACAGGGACCGCGGGGGAGACAGGGACCGCGGGGGAGACAGGGACCGCGGAGGGGACAGGCGTTACGGCCAGGGTGGTGGTGGGCATCAGTCTGGAAGATACAACTCCTACAACCAGAGACCATCACATTACGACCGCTACTGAACTCCTCTTACTGTGGAGTGACCCCATTCACATCACCCCAGGGCTCTCCAACCCTGTTCCTGGAGTGACCCCATTCACATCACCCCAGGGCTCTCCAACCCTGTTCCTGGAGAGAGACCCTCCTGTATGTTTAAAATCCAACCCCGTTCCTGTGTTTTCACTCCAACCCTGTTCCTGGAGAGAGACCCTCCTGTAGGTTTAAACTCCAACCTTGTTCCTGGAGAGAGACCCTCCTGTAGGTTTAAACTCCAACCCTGTTCCTGGAGAGAGACCCTCCTGTAGATTTAAACTCCAACCCCAGGTGTAACTAACCTGATTCAGTTTATAAACCAGATAATTATTAGAACCAGGTGCGCTAGACTAGAGTTGGACTAAAAACCTACAGGAGGGTAGCTCTCCAGGAACAGGGTTGGAGTTAACCTACAGGAGGGTCTGTCTCCAGGAACAGGGTTGGAGTTTAAACCTACAGGAGGGTTTCTCTCCAGGAACAGAGTTGGAGTTTAAACCTACAGGAGGGTAGCTCTCCAGGAACAGGGTTGGAGTTAACCTACAGGAGGGTCTGTCTCCAGGAACAGGGTTGGAGTTAACCTACAGGAGGGTCTGTCTCCAGGAACAGGGTTGGAGAACCCTCCATTATTACACACAGAGACCCGGCTGACACACACTGTGGCCGTAGCAGGTCAATCTGATCTCTCACCTCTCTTCCAGATTTAATATTGTATTGATCAGTGATGTCATGCTCTAATCCACACGGAACAGGATTACAACAGTGGTATTGATTATTCCAGCCAGTAGTCTGGGCATAGAGACAAACTATTTTCTCTATAGGCCCTTTTTATAAAGTAGTGCCACTATATGGGGAATATGGCCCTGTTCTAAAGTAGTGCACTATATGGGGAATATGGCCCTGTTATAAAGTAGTGCACTATATAGGGAATATGGCCCTGTTCTAAAGTAGTGCACTAATATAGGGAATATGGACCTGTTCTAAAGTAGTGCACTATATAGGGAATATGGCCCTGTTCTAAAGTAGTGCACTATATAGGGAATATGGCCCTGTTCTAAAGTAGTGCACTATATAGGGAATATGGCCCTGTTCTAAAGTAGTGCACTATATAGGGAATATGGCCCTGTTCTAAAGTAGTGCACTAATATAGGGAATATGGCCCTGTTCTAAAGTAGTGCACTATATAGGGAATATGGCCCTGTTCTAAAGTAGTGCACTATATAGGGAATATGGCCCTGTTCTAAAGTAGTGCACTATATAGGGAATATGGCCCTGTTCTAAAGTAGTGCACTAATATAGGGAATAGGTTGCCATTTGGTACACAATCAGTGCAGCGGCGTCGATAGAGATGGTTACAACGTGAACTGTAGGGCGTGAAAAATGGGTTAAAGACTTCAACTACCTGCCGTCAAATGTAACGTTTAAGATGCTCATCTTTGCTACTAGTGTGATGAGCTGCGTAAACGTGGTGTATTGTGGGGTGGTTCTCTTGTGTTCATTTATTTTGTTTCTCTTGACTTCTAAGACAACATATTCAGCTGGTCTGGATGTTGGTACAGTGTTATTGAATCAATCTAAAAATGTGTACTTAATGAAAACCACATTTGAACAGTCAATGTCATCTATTTTCTTTTGTCATAAAATTGCTTATTCTTTCCAGTTGAATATGTGACTTGAAATTGTAACCAGTAACACATTTTTTTTTTCTTGTCTGAAAAAATACAAATATAAAAATTGTCTTTGTCTCTCTCTCTCTTCCATTTTCTTGAGCCTCTTGAAACATGGGATTTTGAAGCCTTTTAAACATGCTTTAGGTCCAGGGGGTGTATTCATTTGTTTTCCACTGTAGCAAAGTATTTTGCAACTGGAATCGTTACCTCCGAACATAAAACCCTTTTTATGCAATGAAAATTAGAGTTTCTATTGGACGAATTCAGTTAGGTCCCTCCCTGTTTTATTTCTGTTATGGGATGTTGAACCCTTTTTGAACAGGCTTTCTAGTCCAATACTGGTATTGGCTTAATCTTGGGTCCTCACAACCACCCCTCGGTGTTAAGAATAGCTGGTGTACTAAAATCCTAAGGTTAAGGGTCAGAGCCCTGGTCAAAAGTAGGGCTCTATATACGGAATGAGGGTGTGTCCTTTGGGACACATCGTCCGTCTGTTGCGTTATATAATGAATGACGACCTGCGGAAGGGAGGGTGTAGAGCACTACATAGTGGGTGTACACGTCTCTTTAAACCCTACTTAACACCGGTGACTAATGGCTAATACTGCACACAGATCTAGGATCAGCTTTCCATTCCCAAATCAGAACCGTTGGCTGGAGAGTAACGTAGAACTGACCTTAGATCAGTCTAGCCTGTTAGGGCCAACCGTCACCCTGATATGAGTGGAGCGTTAGTCTCCTTCGTCCTAATTACGAATGACTCATCATGGCTGCTACTGGATCACTATGAGCCAAGATGGCTGTCTGTTGTGGTCCACTCCAATTCAAGTGGTATTTAGAGCAGAGAGCCACAGAGAGCTCAGTTTCTCCGGGCCTCGTCGACTGCTGCTGTATGAGGTCACCCACTGCCCTGCAGCAGCCCTGTGATGTAACCACAGAGCTCCAGTTGTTTTGTGTTTATTCTAGTGTGAAGATACAGTGTAAAGACAATGAAGGCTACATCTCATAGTCTTGTATATTCCTGACTACAACCGTTTGTATAACCAGAGAGAGTTGATTTGATTGTGTGTCTTCGTTGAGCGTGACGTGGTGTACAACATAAAAGGCTAGATCGCGTTGTACATTCCTGACTACAACCGTTTGTATAACCAGAGAGAGTTGATTGTGTGTCTTCGTTGAGCGTGACGTGGTGTACAACATAAAATGCTTCATCTTATATCCTCGTTAACTTCTGACTACAGTGATTCTTCTGTCAATAAAACTACAGCACAGTAGCTTTATCTTACAACATCTGTGTACATTTAATGGTCTGTGTTGTTTCCATACGGCCAGAACTAATGCAGAGGATAATACGAAGGAAAAACAACTCTGTTAATAAATCACAACTTTTCCCTGCGCTCTGGTGTGGCGATGAGAGGAGCTGAAGGATGCTTGGATGTTATCACGGTATGGATGCAGGTATTGGACAGCTAGGGCCTCTCCTGTCACCCAATAGGAAACGAGGCATGACCTAGCTCACACTATTCTTCACCGACAGTCTGGTTTACTTAGTCGATAGGGTGAATGAGATGTGTTAGTACTGGGTTGGAATAAAAGCCTGCACACCCTGAGACTGAGGAGCTCCAGGAACATGGTTGGGGGAAAAAACGATTCTGTCGTCACCAAATACACCTATTATTTCAGTAAATTTATCTCTGCGGGAGGGAAACTTGATTCATAAAATCAAGGGCTTGACGAGCAGTTGATTAGTTAATTAGACTGGAAGTGGAACAAAACATGTTGACTCCCTGTGAGGCCAAGGGCCCCCTGTAATCCACAAAGCATCTCAGAGTAGGAGTGCAGATCTAGGATCTGTCCATATTGATTTGATTCAATATGATCTAACAGACAAAACTGATCTTAGATCAGAACTCTGAGACTGTGGATCACGGGGCCCTTGGTCTGCGTATTAAACGACACCCTATAGCTTATATAGTGTACTATTTTAGTTTTGAACAGAGCCAAAATGTGGAGGGGGAAGGGTTAACGGCTGGCCCGAGTGGTGCTCTGCAAAGAGAGGTGCAATCAGCTGTGATGATAGGAAGACAGGGAGGGAGGGAGGGATGAGGGGAGAGAGGGATTCTGGAGCGCAGCGGGGGGAGGGCTGCTGTCACTACAGTAATCAGTTCAGATTAGCCTAACTTCACTTTAGCCCTGGCTACAGCATCCTCAGAGAGGGAGGAGGGAAAAGACAAGGAGAGACAGAGACTGACTTCAGAGATGGACCAAAGGAGGAGATGAAAGGGAACAGAGAGAACTACAGACAAAGAGGGAGAGACAGAAAGACAGAGATGATGACATATAGTTAAAGAGAGAAGCGACAGACCAAAACAGGTCTCTGAGAAAGGGATGAACGGGGTAGAGAGAGAGAGCGAGGGAGAGAGAGAGAGAGAGGATTAGAAGAATTAGTACAGCTGCTTAGCTCTCTGACTGTCTCATCCTAAACGATGTCTTCACTGCTCAAAGAAAGTTTTCCTTCAGAGAAGTTAGGGATTTTATTTTGTGGTTTAAACTAAAGTACAGGAGTACATACTGCTGCTGCCCACTAATACAGACAACACAACTAGGCCACCCTGAAATGTTCATGTCGACATCTCCATTAGTGGTAATTGGCCATTTTAACATTGGCCGAGTGTGTTCAGGATTATCCCCCAGTACAGATATAGGATCTTAATTTGAACCAGTTTGCTACAGCAGGAAAATAATCCTGCAGCAAAACAGGAAATGTGAATTATTAATGGACATATGTGTAGGGGTTGATCCAGTTTTCATTAGGGCAAATCAAATCTGACATTTCAAAGTGGAAATAACTCACTTTTAGAAGCATTTTTAAAACTCAAATACACTACAAGTTTGCATTTCCTGCTTTGTAGGAAAATTCTCAGCTGCAACAGGACTGTCAAGAGATACTGCTTGATTCTTCATGTGGGAGTTATAAGATGTTTATGTCCTATAAGAAGTAGAAAAGTATTTAAGAAGTATTACAGGGAAGCAATCAACATAAATTTGACACAGAGCTCAGTGTCTCTCTCTGAATCTTGCCCACACCCACATATCACTGCTTAAGTATTTAAGTCATTACATTATGGAGGTGTTGGAGAGAGCTGGTGGTATAGGAGGTGAGGAGGAGGGAGAGGTGGAGTGAGACGGAGATAAAGGTATAGGAGGTGAAGAGGAGGGAGAGGTGGAGTGAGACAGAGATAAAGGTATAGGAGGTGAAGAGGAGGGAGAGTGAGACAGAGATAAAGGTATAGGAGGTGAGGAGGAGGGAGAGGTGGAGTGAGACAGAGATAAAGGTATAGGAGGTGAAGAGGAGGGAGAGGTGGAGTGAGACAGAGATAAAGGTATAGGAGGTGAAGAGGAGGGAGAGGTGGAGTGAGACAGAGATAAAAGTATAGGAGGGAGAAGAGGAGGGAGAGGTGGAGTGAGACAGAGATAAAGGTATAGGAGGAGAAGAGGAGGGAGAGGTGGAGTGAGACAGAGATAAAGGTATAGGAGGTGAAGAGGAGGGAGAGGTGGAGTGAGACAGAGATAAAGGTATAGGAGGTGAGGAGGAGGGAGAGGGAGAGGTGGAGTGAGACAGAGATAAAGGTATAGGAGGTGAAGAGGAGGGAGAGGTGAAGTGAGACAGAGATAAAGGTATAGGAGGTGAAGAGGAGGGAGAGGTGGAGTGAGAGAGATAAAGGTATAGGAGGTGAAGAGGAGGGAGAGGTGGAGTGAGACAGAGATAAAGGTATAGGAGGTGAGAAGGGGGGAGAGGTGGAGTGAGACGGAGATAAAGGTATAGGAGGTGAAGAGGAGGGAGAGGTGGAGGGAGACGGAGATACAGGTATAGGAGGTGAGGAGGGGGGAGAGGTGGAGTGAGACGGAGATAAAGGTATAGGAGGTGAAGAGGAGGGAGACAGAGATAAAGGTATAGGAGGTGAAGAGGAGGGAGAGGTGGAGTGAGACAGATAAAGGTATAGGAGGTGAAGAGGAGGGAGAGGTGGAGTGAGACAGAGATAAAGGTATAGGAGGTGAGGAGGAGGGAGAGGTGGAGTGAGACAGATAAAGGTATAGGAGGTGAAGAGGAGGGAGAGGTGGAGTGAGACAGAGATAAAGGTATAGGAGGTGAGGAGGAGGGAGAGGTGGAGTGAGACAGATAAAGGTATAGGAGGTGAGGAGGAGGGAGAGGTGGAGTGAGACAGAGATAAAGGTATAGGAGGTGAAGAGGAGGGAGAGGTGGAGTGAGACAGAGATAAAGGTATAGGAGGTGAGGAGGAGGGAGAGGTGGAGTGAGACAGATAAAGGTATAGGAGGTGAGGAGGAGGGAGAGGTGGAGTGAGACAGAGATAAAGGTATAGGAGGTGAGGAGGAGGGAGAGGTGGAGTGAGACAGATAAAGGTATAGGAGGTGAGGAGGAGGGAGAGGTGGAGTGAGACAGAGATAAAGGTATAGGAGGTGAAGAGGAGGGAGAGGTGAAATGTGAGACAGAGATAAAGGTATAGGAGGTGAGGAGGAGGGAGAGGTGGAGTGAGACAGATAAAGGTATAGGAGGTGAGGAGGAGGGAGAGGTGGAGTGAGACAGAGATAAAGGTATAGGAGGTGAAGAGGAGGGAGAGGTGGAGTGAGACGGAGATAAAGGTATAGGAGGTGAAGAGGAGGGAGAGGTGGAGTGAGACGGAGATAAAGGTATAGGAGGTGAAGAGGAGGGAGAGGTGGAGTGAGACAGAGATAAAGGTATAGGAGGTGAAGAGGAGGGAGAGTGAGACAGAGATAAAGGTATATGAGGTGAAAAGGAGGGAGAGGTGGAGTGAGACACATAAAGGTAGAGAAAAAGAGCATGAGGCAGAGATAGAGAGCTTGACCATAGCAAGAAAGAGAGAGGGAAAGAAAGAGAGACAGAGAGATGCACGAGAGAGAGAGAGAGAGAGAGGGGGACATGACTCAGAGAGAGACCAGATAGAGAGAGAGACAAGAGATACAGAGAGAGAGAGAGAGACATGACTCAGATAGAGATACAGAGAGAGACAAGAGATACAGAGAGAGAGAGGGACATGACTCAGAGAGAGACAAGAGATACAGAGAGAGGGAGAGAGATAGAGAGAGATATACAGAGAGCAGGAGGGAGATATATACAGAGAGAGGGAGGGTGAGATATACAGATAGAGGCAGGGAGAGAGGGAGGGAGAAATACAGGGAGAGATACAGGGCGAGAGGCAGGGAGAGAGGGAGGGAGAGATATAAAGAGAGAGAGGAGGACATTTCTGTGGTTGAGGAGGCCCTGTGTCTGGTCCAGTGGGTTGTCAGGACTCATAGAGTGTGTTTGTGGCGATCTGATGTGACAGGGAGGTAGCCTGTGCTGTCGTGAGTCTCTCTCTCTCTCTGTCTCTCTCTCTCTCTCTCTGTCTCTCTCTCTCTCTCTCTCTCTCTCTCTCTCTCTCTCTCTCTCTCTCTCTCTCTCTCTCTCTCTCTGTCTCTCTCTCTCTCTCTCTCTCTCTGTCTGTCTGTCTGTCTCTCTCTCTCTCTCTCTCTCTCTCTCTCTCTCTCTCTCTCTCTCTCTCTCTCTCTCTCTCTCTCTCTCTCTCTCTCTCTCTCTCTCTCTCTCTCTCTCTCTCTCTCTCTCTCTCTCTCTCTCTCTCTCTCTCTCTCTCTCTCTCTCTCTCTCTGTCTCTCTCTCTCATCCCCCGTGTCCCCCTGCAGCACTAAGTGACCTACATCTCGTGTCAGGGGGTGTGGGGGCTGTGCGTGTCTGTGTTGTGTGTGTTTCCGTCTATGTGTGTGTGTGTGTGCGGGCTGGGGCTAAGGGTTGTGTCGGCCATTGGAGCGTTGTAACATGTGACTTATGGGGCTAAGGGTTGTGTCGGCCATTGGAGCGTTGTAACATGTGACTTATGGGGCTACGGGTTGTGTCGGCCATTGGAGCGTTGTAACATGTGACTTATGGGGTTAAGGGTTGTGTCGGCCATTGGAGCGTTGTAACATGTGACTTATGGGGCTAAGGGTTGTGTCGGCCATTGGAGCGTTGTGTCGGCCCTTAGCCTCATAAGTCACATGTTACAACGCTCCAATGGCCGACACAACCCTTAAGGGCACCCTTAAGGGTTGTGTCGGCCATTGTAGCGTTGTAACATGTGACTTATGAGGCTAAGGGTTGTGTCGGCCATTGGAGCGTTGTAACATGTGACTTATGGGGTTACGGGTTGTGTCGGCCATTGGAGCGTTGTAACATGTGACTTATGGGGTTAAGGGTTGTGTCGGCCTTTGGAGCGTTGTAACATGTGACTTATGGGGCTAAGGGTTGTGTCGGCCATTGGAGTGTTGTAACATGTGACTTATGGGGCTAAGGGTTGTGTCGGCCATTGGAGCGTTGTAACATGTGACTTATGGGGTTAAGGGTTGTGTCGGCCATTGGAGCGTTGTAACATGTGACTTATGGGGCTACGGGTTGTGTCGGCCATTGGAGCGTTGTAACATGTGACTTATGGGGCTAAGGGTTGTGTCGGCCATTGGAGCGTTGTAACATGTGACTTATGGGAGTTGAGGGTTGTGTCGGCCATTGGAGCGTTGTAACATGTGACTTATGGGGTTAAGGGCTGTGTCGGCCATTGTAGCGTTGTAACATGTGACTTATGGGGTTAAGGGTTGTGTCGGCCATTGGAGCGTTGTAACATGTGACTTATGGGAGTTAAGGGTTGTGTCGGCCATTGTAGCGTTGTAACATGTGACTTATGGGGTTAAGGGTTGTGTCGGCCATTGTAGCGTTGTAACATGTGACTTATGGGGTTAAGGGTTGTGTCGGCCATTGGAGCGTTGTAACATGTGACATATGGGAGTTGAGGGTTGTGTCGGCCATTGGAGCGTTGTAACATGTGACATATGGGAGTTGAGGGTTGTGTCGGCCATTGGAGCGTTGTAACATGTGACTTATGGGAGTTGAGGAGTGCTCTGCTCTCTGTAGGATTTAGTGCTGAGCAATAAAATCTACATTTCGGGTATTTCTTGGAGTTCAATTGTTTGGATTAGTGTGTGTGTGTGTGTGTGTGTGTGTGTGTGTGTGTGTGTGTGTGTGTGTGTGTGTGTGTGTGTGTGTGTGTGTGTGTGTGTGTGTGTGTGTGTGTGTGTGTGTGTGTGTGTGTGTGTGTGTGTGTGTGTGTGTGTGTGTGTGTGTGTGTATTCTGATGTTGGGTGTATTCCCATCTATTTATAAGTCAGAGCAATACTCTCTCTGTCTCCGCCCCGGGCTAGGACTGACATGTTGTCTGTGTCAATAACAACACACCACAATGTTATTTGTGTGTGTGAGTGTGTGTCTGAGCATGTGTGTGTGTTTGTGAGAGGAAGAGAGAGAGAGAGGAACATGTGTGAGTAGATTTAAGATGTGGTGGTGAACAGAACAGCAGCAACCTCGGCCTCCCGCCAACAGAATATCTCTGTTGTAAAACCAGCGGGAACAGTAATGTGATGTGTTCCAGTGTTCTTTTAGAGTGGATTCAGAAGACATTCTCATTCTAGAACCAGCTTCCGTCTCATTATATATATAACAGTAATGTGATGTGTTCCAGAGTTCTTTTAGAGTGGATTCTGAAGACATTCTCATTCTAGAAGCAGCTTCCGTCTCATTATATATATAACAGTAATGTGATGTGTTCTAATGTTCTTTTACAGTGGATTCTGAAGACATTCTCATTCTAGAAGCAGCTTCCGTCTCATTATATATATAACAGTAATGTGATGTGTTCCAGAGTTCTTTTAGAGTGGATTCTGAAGACATTCTCATTCTAGAAGCAGCTTCCGTCTCATTATATATATAACAGTAATGTGATGTGTTCTAATGTTCTTTTACAGTGGATTCTGAAGACATTCTCATTCTAGAAGCAGCTTCCGTCTCATTATATATATAACAGTAATGTGATGTGTTCCAGTGTTCTTTTAGAGTGGATTCTGAAGACATTCTCATTCTAGAAGCAGCTTCCGTCTCATTATATATATAACAGTAATGTGATGTGTTCCAGTGTTCTTTTAGAGTGGATTCTGAAGACATTCTCATTCTAGAAGCAGCTTCCGTCTCATTATATATATAACAGTAATGTGATGTGTTCTGACCTGGAAATTCCACCACTGCTCATTAACTGTATATGTCCAATAATATGTTATTAACATATAATATGTGTCATAATAATCTAGAATTTTGCTTCCCGAGTAGCGCAGCGGTCTACGGCACTACGGTCCTGCATCGCAGTGCTAGAGGCATCACTACAGATCTGGGTTTGATCCCGGGCTGTGTCACAACCGGTCGTGATCGGGAGTCCCATGGGGCGGCTCACAATTGGCCCAGCGTTGTCCGGGTTAGGGGAGGGTTTGGACGGGGGGGGCTTTACTTGGCTCATCGCGCTCTAGCGACTCCTTGTGGCGGGCCGGGCGCCTGCAGGCTGACCTCGTCGTCAGTTGAACGGTGTTTCCTCTAACACATTGGTGCGGCTAGCTTTCGGAGTTATGTGGGAGGATGTTAAGAACCGTGGTTTGGTGGGTCATGTTTTGGAGGACGCATGACTCGACCTTCGCCCCCCCGAGCCCGTTGGGGAGTTGCAGCGATAATTAAACCACGATTACTACAAGTTTACATAGCTGGCCGCTGGACCAACCTTACCAATCTAAAACAAATGTTAGCTGACATGGGATAATTGAGTGACTGTCAGTGACTCACATAACAAGAGAAAAACTGATGCGTAACCAAATGTCAACATTCTGCACCTTGTGTATTCTACTATTCTAACTGAACAGTATGTCGAGATCACGACTGAGTAAAAAAATAAATATACAGTATATAACTACAGTACTGGGCAAACGTTTTAGAACACCTACTCATTCAAGGGTTTTTCTTTATTTTTACTATTTTCTACATTGTAGAATAATAGTGAAGACATCAAAACTATGAAATAACACATATGGAATCATGTAGTAACCAAAAAAGTGCTAAACAAATCAAAATATATTTTATATTTGAGATTCTTCAAAGTAGCCACCCTTTGCCTTGATGACAGCTTTGTACACTCTTGGAATTCTCTCAACCAGCTTCATGAGGTAGTCACCTGGAATGCATTTCAATTAACAGGTGTGCCTTGTTAAAAGTTAATTCGTGGAATTTATTTCCTTAATGCGTTTGAGCCAATCAGTTGTGTTGTGACAAGGTAGGGGTGGTATACAGAACATAGCCCTATTTCGTAAAAGACCATGTCCATATTATGACAAGAACAGCTCAAATAAGCAAACGACATTCCATCATTACTTTAAATCAGTCAATATGGAAAATGTCAAGAACTTTGAAAGTTTCTTCAAGTGCAATCCCACAAACCAACAGTCGCTATGATGAAACTGGCTCTCATGAGGACCACCACAGGAATGGAAGACCCAGAGTTATTTGATAAAATGCTGGGTTCGTTGTCTGAGTCAGGCGCAGGACACAGGTTTGAGAAAAACACAACAGTCTTTACTCAAAATATTATACAAAACCGGAATATCTCCAACATGGAAACTTAACAAATAGAGAAAACCCTCCAACACACACGGTAACACAGAACAATCACGGACAAAACAGAAAGGTAGACGAGAGGGTAAATAAGGAACATAATAAGGGAATAGAAATCAGATGTGCGTAATCAAGACAGAACAAAAGGAAAAAGGAAACATGGATCGGTGATGACTAGAAAGCCGGTGACGTCGACCGCCGAACGCCGCCCGAACAAGGAGAGGAGCCGACCTCAGCCGAAGTCGTGACAAGTTACCTCTGCTGCAGAGGATAAGTTCATTAGAGTTACCAGCATCAGAAATTGCAGCCGAAATAAATGCTTCACACTTCACACTAATGTGTTATTAGTAGTATCTGCTCTGCATACTGTATGTGTTATTAGTAGTATCTGCTCTGCATACTGTATGTGTTAGTAGTAGTATCTGCTCTGCATACTGTATGTGTTAGTAGAAGTATCTGCTCTACATACTGTATGTGTTATTAGTAGTATCTGCTCTGCATACTGTATGTGTTATTAGTAGTATCTGCTCTGCATTCTGTATGTGTTAGTAGTATCTTCTCTGCATACTGTATGTGTTATTAGTAGTATCTGCTCTACATTCTGTGTGTGTTAGTAGTAGTATCTGCTCTGCATACTGTATGTGTTATTAGTAGTATCTGCTCTGCATACTGTATGTGTTAGTAGAAGTATCTGCTCTACATACTGTATGTGTTATTAGTAGTATCTGCTCTACATACTGTATGTGTTATTAGTATCTGCTCTGCATACTGTATGCGTTATTAGTAGTATCTGCTCTGCATACTGTATGTGTTATTAGTAGTATCTGCTCTACATACTGTATGTGTTATTAGTAGTATCTGCTCTACATACTGTATGTGTTATTAGTAGTATCTGCTCTGCATACTGTATGTGTTATTAGTAGTATCTGCTCTACATACTGTATGTGTTATTAGTAGTATCTGCTCTACATACTCTATGTGTTAGTAGTAGTATCTGCTCTGCATACTGTATGTGTTATTAGTAGTATCTGCTCTACATACTGTATGTGTTATTAGTAGTATCTGCTCTGCATACTGTATGTGTTATTAGTAGTATCTGCTCTACATACTGTATGTGTTATTAGTAGTATCTGCTCTACATACTGTATGTATTATTAGTAGTATCTGCTCTGCATACTGTATGTGTTATTAGTAGTATCTGCTCTGCATACTGTATGTGTTATTAGTAGTATCTGCTCTACATACTGTATGTGTTATTAGTAGTATCTGCTCTACATACTCTATGTGTTAGTAGTAGTATCTGCTCTACATACTGTATGTGTTAGTAGTAGTATCTGCTCTGCATACTCTATGTGTTAGTAGTAGTATCTGCTCTACATACTGTATGTGTTAGTAGTAGTATCTGCTCTACATACTCTATGTGTTAGTAGTAGTATCTGCTCTACATACTGTATGTGTTAGTAGTAGTATCTGCTCTACATACTGTATGTGTTAGTAGTAGTATCTGCTCTGCATACTGTATGTGTTAGTAGTAGTATCTGCTCTACATACTGTATGTGTTAGTAGTAGTATCTGCTCTACATACTGTATGTGTTAGTAGTAGTATCTGCTCTACATACTCTATGTGTTAGTAGTAGTATCTGCTCTACATACTCTATGTGTTAGTAGTAGTATCTGCTCTACATACTGTATGTGTTAGTAGTAGTATCTGCTCTACATACTCTATGTGTTAGTAGTAGTATCTGCTCTACATACTGTATGTGTTAGTAGTAGTATCTGCTCTACATACTGTATGTGTTAGTAGTAGTATCTGCTCTACATACTCTATGTGTTAGTAGTAGTATCTGCTCTACATACTGTATGTGTTAGTAGTAGTATCTGCTCTACATACTGTATGTGTTAGTAGTAGTATCTGCTCTACATACTGTATGTGTTATTAGTAGTATCTGCTCTACATACTGTATGTGTTAGTAGTAGTATCTGCTCTACATACTGTATGTGTTAGTAGTAGTATCTGCTCTACATACTCTATGTGTTAGTAGTAGTATCTGCTCTACATACTGTATGTGTTAGTAGTAGTATCTGCTCTACATACTGTATGTGTTAGTAGTAGTATCTGCTCTACATACTGTATGTGTTAGTAGTAGTATCTGCTCTACATACTGTATGTGTTAGTAGTAGTATCTGCTCTACATACTGTATGTGTTAGTAGTAGTATCTGCTCTACATACTGTATGTGTTAGTAGTAGTATCTGCTCTACATACTGTATGTGTTAGTAGTAGTATCTGCTCTACATACTGTATGTGTTATTAGTAGTATCTGCTCTACATACTGTATGTGTTAGTAGTAGTATCTGCTCTACATACTGTATGTGTTAGTAGTAGTATCTGCTCTACATACTCTATGTGTTAGTAGTAGTATCTGCTCTACATACTGTATGTGTTAGTAGTAGTATCTGCTCTACATACTGTATGTGTTAGTAGTAGTATCTGCTCTACATACTGTATGTGTTATTAGTAGTATCTGCTCTACATACTGTATGTGTTAGTAGTAGTATCTGCTCTACATACTGTATGTGTTAGTAGTAGTATCTGCTCTACATACTCTATGTGTTAGTAGTAGTATCTGCTCTACATACTGTATGTGTTAGTAGTAGTATCTGCTCTACATACTGTATGTGTTAGTAGTAGTATCTGCTCTACATACTGTATGTGTTAGTAGTAGTATCTGCTCTACATACTGTATGTGTTAGTAGTAGTATCTGCTCTACATACTGTATGTGTTAGTAGTAGTATCTGCTCTACATACTGTATGTGTTAGTAGTAGTATCTGCTCTACATACTGTATGTGTTAGTAGTAGTATCTGCTCTACATACTGTATGTGTTAGTAGTAGTATCTGCTCTACATACTGTATGTGTTATTAGTAGTATCTGCTCTACATACTGTATGTGTTAGTAGTAGTATCTGCTCTACATACTGTATGTGTTAGTAGTAGTATCTGCTCTACATACTCTATGTGTTAGTAGTAGTATCTGCTCTACATACTGTATGTGTTAGTAGTAGTATCTGCTCTACATACTGTATGTGTTAGTAGTAGTATCTGCTCTACATACTGTATGTGTTAGTAGTAGTATCTGCTCTACATACTGTATGTGTTATTAGTAGTATCTGCTCTACATACTGTATGTGTTATTAGTAGTATCTGCTCTACATACTGTATGTGTTATTAGTAGTATCTGCTCTACATACTCTATGTGTTAGTAGTAGTATCTGCTCTACATACTGTATGTGTTATTAGTAGTATCTGCTCTGCATACTCTATGTGTTAGTAGTAGTATCTGCTCTACATACTGTATGTGTTATTAGTAGTATCTGCTCTACATACTGTATGTGTTATTAGTAGTATCTGCTCTGCATACTCTATGTGTTATTAGTAGTATCTGCTCTGCATACTGTATGTGTTATTAGTAGTATCTGCTCTACATACTGTATGTGTTATTAGTAGTATCTGCTCTACATACTCTATGTGTTAGTAGTAGTATCTGCTCTACATACTGTATGTGTTATTAGTAGTATCTGCTCTGCATACTGTATGTGTTAGTAGTAGTATCTGCTCTACATACTCTATGTGTTAGTAGTAGTATCTGCTCTACATACTGTATGTGTTAGTAGTAGCAGGGTTTTCTATCAACCTGTGAGAAAATATACCACAATGAATTCACCAATTACATCATCATCACAACCCTGATAACAAAACAACACGCAACACGAGCAATTGTCTTTTTACTGTTTATTATTAAAATAGGTTTCTGGTAGTTTTGCATAATGTGTGTGTGTGTATTAAGCTGACAGAGTGTGTGTGTCAGGTGGAAGGGGTGCTGGTGGGGAGTCCTCCTGTTGGTTTGTGGGATTAGGGCATGGGGGGTTTACGAGGTTAGGGGGCTTACAGAGGGTTTTCTTATGAATTTTTTAACCTTTATTTAACTAGGCAAGTCAGTTAAGAACAAATGCTTATTTACAATGACGGCCTACCCCGGCCAAGCCCTAACCCGGACGACGCTGGGCCAATTGTGCGCCGCCCTATGGGACTCCAAATCACGGCCGGTTGTGATACATCCTGGAATCGAACCAGTTCTGTAGTGACGCCTCTAGCACTGAGATGCAGTGCCTTAGACCGCTGCGCACCTCTGTAGTTAGTTGGTTAGTTATTGAAGCGGACCCGTCGCATGGAGCCCACGGTGCTGCTCTGGGAGCCCCAGTCAGAGGCGTTGTTGTAGTCACGTTTCTCCAAGACATAGTGGGGACCTCTGTAGTTAGGCTCCTGGTACACCACCCAGCTGAAGAGACAGGCAGGCAGGCAGACAGACAGGAAGGGAGGCAGGCAGGCAGACAGACAGACAGGAAGGGAGGCAGGCAGGCAGACAGACAGACAGACAGACAGGAAGGGAGGCAGGCAGACAGGCAGGCAGACAGACAGACAGACAGACAGACAGACAGACAGACAGACAGACAGACAGACAGACAGGCAGGCAGGCAGGATGGAAGGCAGGCAGGGACAGAAAAAGAAACGGGGTGATTAGAGACATATCACATTAGTTCCTTAACTCCTTCAACTAGAGCTTGTAGGTTACAACTTTGGGATTAACCCATTGATTCTACTGGGCCAGGTCAACTGGATTATCCCATTGATTCTACTGGGCCAGGTCAACTGGATTATCCCATTGATTCTACTGGGCCAGGTCAACTGGATTATCCCATTGATTCTACTGGGCCAGGTCAACTGGATTATCCCATTGATTCTACTGGGCCAGGTCAACTGGATTATCCCATTGATTCTACTGGGCCAGGTCAACTGGATTATCCCATTGATTCTACTGGGCCAGGTCAACTGGATTATCCCATTGATTCTTCTGGGCCAGGCCAACTGGATTATCCCATTGATTCTACTGGGCCAGGTCAACTGGATTATCCCATTGATTCTACTGGGCCAGGTCAACTGGATTATCCCATTGATTCTACTGGGCCAACTAAATCAAACATCGCTAAAGGACAGTATTTGACGTGTGTTTAGCTGCGTTTACATTACTGACCCATGACGGCAAGACGGAACTGGATGTCATGGTAGAGCTAAACCAGATGTTTGCCCTCGAAACTACTACAACGATGTTAGCCCTTGAAAATATATATATACGTATATTTTCAATATATAGTCATTGTATTATCAGGATATACAGTATTTAGAAACATCACATAGAGCCTAGCAAATAAGTTTAGTGGTTTAAAGAGCTGTAATCATTCTGTTTGGAGGTTTAAAGAGCTGTAATCATTCTGTTTAGTGGTTTAAAGAGCTGTAATCATTCTGTTTAGTGGTTTAAAGAGATGTAATCATTCTGTTAAGTGGTTTAAAAAGCTGTAATCATTCTGTTTAGTGGTTAAAGAGCTGTAATCATTCTGTTTAGTGGTTTAAAGAGCTGTACTCATTCTGTTTAGTGGTTTAAAGAGCTGTAATCATTCTGTTTAGTGGTTTAAAGAGCTGTAATCATTCTGTTTAGAGGTTTAAAGAGCTGTAATCATTCTGTTTAGAGGTTTAAAGAGATGTAATCATTCTGTTTCGTGGTTTAAAGAGCTGTAATCATTCTGTTTAGTGATTTAAAGAGCTGTAATCATTCTGTTTAGAGGTTTAAAGAGCTGTAATCATTCTGTTTAGTGGTTTAAAAAGCTGTAATCATTCTGTTTAGTGGTTTAAAGAGCTGTAATCATTCTGTTTAGTGGTTTAAAGAGCTGTAATCATTCTGTTTAGTGGTTTAAACAGCTGTAATCATTCTGTTTAGATGTTTAAAGAGCTGTAATCATTCTGTTTCGTGGTTTAAAGAGCTGTAATCATTCTGTTTAGTGATTTAAAGAGCTGTAATCATTCTGTTTAGAGGTTTAAAGAGCTGTAATCATTCTGTTTAGTGGTTTAAAAAGCTGTAATCATTCTGTTTAGTGGTTTAAAGAGCTGTAATCATTCTGTTTAGTGGTTTAAAGAGCTGTAATCATTCTGTTTAGTGGTTTAAACAGCTGTAATCATTCTGTTTAGTGGTTTAAAGAGATGTAATCATTCTGTTTAGTGGTTTAAAGAGCTGTAATCATTCTGTTTTGAGGTTTAAAGAGCTGTAATCATTCTGTTTGGAGGTTTAAAGAGCTGTAATCATTCTGTTTGGAGGTTTAAAGAGCTGTAATCATTCTGTTTAGAGGTTTAAAGAGCTGTAATCATTCTGTTTGGAGGTTTAAAGAGCTGTAATCATTCTGTTTAGTGGTTTAAAGAGCTGTAATCATTCTGTTTAGTGGTTTAAAGAGCTGTAATCATTCTGTTTGGTGGTTTAAAGAGCTGTAATCATTCTGTTTGGAGATTTAAAGAGCTGTAATCATTCTGTTTAGAGGTTTAAAGAGCTGTAATCGTTCTGTTTAGAGGTTTAAAGAGCTGTAATCATTCTGTTTAGAGGTTTAAAGAGCTGTAATCATTCTGTTTAGAGGTTTAAAGAGCTGTAATCATTCTGTTTAGAGGTTTAAAGAGCTGTAATCAATCTGTTTAGATGTTTAAAGAGCTGTAATCGTTCTGTTTAGAGGTTTAAAGAGCTGTAATCATTCTGTTTGGTGGTTTAAAGAGCTGTAATCATTCTGTTTAGTGGGTTAAAGAGCTGTAATCATTCTGTTTGGAGGTTTAAAGAGCTGTAATCATTCTGTTTAGAGGTTTAAAGAGCTGTAATCATTCTGTTTAGAGGTTTAAAGAGCTGTAATCGTTCTGTTTAGAGGTTTAAAGAGCTGTAATCGTTCTGTTTGGAGGTTTAAAGAGCTGTAATCATTCTGTTTGGAGGTTTAAAGAGCTGTAATCATTCTGTTTGGAGGTTTAAAGAGCTGTAATCATTCTGTTTGGTGGTTTAAAGAGCTGTAATCATTCTGTTTGGAGGTTTAAAGAGCTGTAATCATTCTGTTTGGTGGTTTAAAGAGCTGTAATCATTCTGTTTGGTGGTTTAAAGAGCTGTAATCATTCTGTTTAGAGGTTTAAAGAGCTGTAATCATTCTGTTTAGAGGTTTAAAGAGCTGTAATCATTCTGTTTAGATGTTTAAAGAGCTGTAATCATTCTGTTTGGTGGTTTAAAGAGCTGTAATCATTCTGTTTAGAGGTTTAAAGAGATGTAATCATTATGTTTAGTGGTTTAAAGAGATGTAATCATTCTGTTTAGTGGTTTAAAGAGCTGTAATCATTCTGTTTAGAGGTTTAAAGAGCTGTAATCATTCTGTTTGGTGGTTTAAAGAGCTGTAATCATTCTGTTTAGAGGTTTAAAGAGATGTAATCATTCTGTTTGGTGGTTTAAAGAGCTGTAATCATTCTGTTTAGAGGTTTAAAGAGCTGTAATCATTCTGTTTGGAGGTTTAAAGAGATGTAATCATTCTGTTTGGAACTTTGGATGTAAGCTAGGATGTTTCTCAAACAAGCAAGACTTTCTATGAGTGGATAATGTGTATGAATATTAGGACCTGGGAGGTCTGGGAGGTATCAGTGAAACAAAAGGCAAGGGCCTTCACTGCAGACCTGAGGTGCATTCAACAAGGGAAATAGTTTGCGAATGTTAGCTAACGTTAGCTAAAACATTCCATTTGTTTTGTATCAGCATCGAACGTTAGCTAACCTTGACTAACAGTCAGACAAGGTAGTGTGCGGAAAACACGTCTGTTTGGGGTCTAAACTGACGCTACAAATAGTTCTGGTAGGTCCTGGTAGGTCTAGGAAGATAGAGGCAGCCCTGTTCAGACTGTATATTATAGAGGACTACTTACGCTCCTCCCAGGACACGGATAGAGGCAGCCCTGTTCAGACTGTATATTATAGAGGACTACTTACGCTCCTCCCAGGACACGGATAGAGGCAGCCCTGTTCAGACTGTATATTATAGAGGACTACTTACGCTCCTCCCAGGACACGGATAGAGGCAGCCCTGTTCAGACTGTATATTATAGAGGACTACTTACGCTCCTCCCAGGACACGGATAGAGGCAGCCCTGTTCAGACTGTATATTATAGAGGACTACTTACGCTCCTCTCAGGACACGGATAGAGGCAGCCCTGTTCAGACTGTATATTATAGAGGACTACTTACGCTCCTCCCAGGACACGGATAGAGGCAGCCCTGTTCAGACTGTATATTATAGAGGACTACTTACGCTCCTCCCAGGACACGGATAGAGGCAGCCCTGTTCAGACTGTATATTATAGAGGACTACTTACGCTCCTCCCAGGACACGGATAGAGGCAGCCCTGTTCAGACTGTATATTATAGAGGACTACTTACGCTCCTCCCAGGACACGGATAGAGGCAGCCCTGTTCAGACTGTATATTATAGAGGACTACTTACGCTCCTCTCAGGACACGGATAGAGGCAGCCCTGTTCAGACTGTATATTATAGAGGACTACTTACGCTCCTCCCAGGACACGGATAGAGGCAGCCCTGTTCAGACTGTATATTATAGAGAACTACTTACACTCCTCCCAGGACACGGATAGAGGCAGCTCTGTTCAGACTGTATATTATAGAGGACTACTTACGCTCCTCCCAGGACACGGATAGAGGCAGCCCTGTTCAGACTGTATATTATAGAGGACTACTTACGCTCCTCCCAGGACACGGATAGAGGCAGCCCTGTTCAGACTGTATATTATAGAGGACTACTTACACTCCTCCCAGGACACGGATAGAGGCAGCTCTGTTCAGACTGTATATTATAGAGGACTACTTACGCTCCTCCCAGGACACGGATAGAGGCAGCCCTGTTGAGACTGTAGCGAGTCATCATGTTGGGTATGTCATCCTGTAGTTCTGTCCTCTTACCAGAGAACCCAGCCCTCTCAAACAGATGGGCTCGGGCAGGAGACGAGTCCTGGGAGAGACGATAGAGGGTTAGTGTGTGTGTGTTTGTCCCAGTCTGTGTGGGTCGTCCTCAGGGGATAATTGTACCAGGTTGGCCAATAACAGAAACTAGCAGCTACTCATTTTAGTTTGAGAGTATTTCCCCTGTGTGTGTGTGTGTGTGTGTGTGTGTGTATGTGTGTATGTGTGTGTGTGTGTGTGTGTGTGTGTGTGTGTGTGTGTGTGTGTGTGTGTGTGTGTGTGTGTGTGTGTGTGTGTGTGTGTGTGTGTGTGTGTGTGTGTGTGTGTGTGTGTGTGTGTGTGTGTGTGTGTGTGTTCAAATGCCTCTCTGTGGGTCCTCTCCGTCTCACCTGTTTGACTGAGCGCACCGAGGAGACATGGTCCACCTGGGCACACCACTTGTCGTAGCAGTTGTACTCTCCCTTCTCTGCCATGTCCCACAGGTACTGACGCCCTCTGAAGTTCTCCTGCTCGTAGCCCACCCATCTGGACCACACACACACAGACACAACCTCTGAACAGTGGAACAATGACTGCAGAGAACAACAGTGTGGTGGAGGGGAAAGCTGGGGACACGATACATCTATATGTCTTAGGATAAACACATTAGGAATGTAATTGTAAAAGAACAGGATTGGCCAGATCTGAATTACTGCAATGATACTGAAAATCATTTCCTGCTCGGAGAAGAATAAACTATATTCTGTTTGATTATATTCTCTTTTGTTCTGAATGATATTGGTATTTTTGAAGTGAACATGTATTTCTGTTAAGGTGATATAATCCAGAGTTTTCTATACAGAACGTGTGTCATTTTGCAATGACATATTAATGTCACTAGGTGGCTCCACTCCACTTATGATCCATCTCCACAGAGCCCCAACGCTCCATCTCCACAGAGCCCCAACGCTCCATCTCCACAGAGCCCTAACCCACTTACCCTCCATCTCCACAGAGCCCTAACCCACTTACCCTCCATCTCCACAGAGCCCTAACCCACTAACACTCCATCTCCACAGAGCCCTAACCCTAACCCACTAACCCTCCATCTCCACAGAGCCCTAACCCACTAACCCTCCATCTCCACAGAGCCCTAACCCACTAACCATCTCCACAGAGCCCTAACCCTAACCCACTAACCCTCCATCTCCACAGAGCCCTAACCCACTAACCCTCCATCTCCACAGAGCCCTAACCCTAACCCACTTACCCTCCATCTCCACAGAGCCCTAACCCTAACCCACGTACCCTCCATCTCCACAGAGCCCTAACCCACTTACCCTCCATCTCCACAGAGCCCTAACCCACTTACCCTCCATCTCCACAGAGCCCTAACCCACTTACCCTCCATCTCCACAGAGCCCTAACCCACTTACCCTCCATCTCCACAGAGCCCTAACCCTAACCCACGTACCCTCCATCTCCACAGAGCCCTTACGCTCCATCTCCACAGAGCCCTAACTCTAACCCACTTACGCTCCATTCTCCACAGAGCCCTAACTCTAACCCACTTACGCTCCATTCTCCACCTGCACAGAGTTGCATCTCTCTGGGAAGTTCTTGTCGCTTAGTTTCTGGCAGTCGGCACTCAGGTCCAGACGTCTGCCGGCAAAATTACGCTGTTCGAAAAGGGTCACCTGACAACACAATAACAACACACAAAATAGCATCATCATCAACAACGGCCACGAAGTAAATATTAACAACTCTCTCTAACTTACTGACGTGGTACATGGGCTTTCTCTATGAAATAACTAACTTATTGATGTGGTACATGGGCTTTCTCTATGAAATAACTAACTTATTGATGTGGTACATCTCTATGAAATAACTAACTTATTGACATGGTACATGGGCTTTCTCTATGAAATAACTAACTTACTGACATGGTACATGGGCTTTCTCTATGAAATAACTAACTTACTGACGTGGTACATGGGCTTTCTCTATGAAAAAATTAACTTATTGATGTGGTACATGGGCTTTCTCTATGAAATTACTAACTTACTGACGTGGTACATGGGCTTTCTCTATGAAATAACTAACTTATTGATGTGGTACATGGGCTTTCTCTATGAAATAACTAACTTATTGATGTGGTACATGGGCTTTCTCTATGAAATAACTAACTTATTGATGTGGTACATGGGCTTTCTCTATGAAATAACTAACTTATTGACGTGGTACATGGTACATCTCTATGAAATAACTAACTTATTGACGTGGTACATCTCTATGAAATAACTAACTTACTGACATGGTACATCTCTATGAAATAACTAACTTATTGACGTGGTACATGGTACATCTCTATGAAATAACTAACTTACTGACGTGGTACATCTCTATGAAATAACTAACTTACTGACGTGGTACATGGTACATCTCTATGAAATAACTAACTTATTGACGTGGTACATGGGCTTTCTCTATGAAATAACTAACTTATTGACATGGTACATGGGCTTTCTCTATGAAATAACTAACTTATTGAAGTGGTACATGGGCTTTCTCTATGAAATAACTAACTTAATGACATGGTACATGGGCTTTCTCTATGAAATATCTAACTTATTGAAATATGTAAACATTTTTTATCTGATTTAAAAAGTCAGCTACGTTATCTTGTGTGTGGGACGAGGACGTGTTTGGACCTACCCTCCCACTGGACCCGTAGAAGGCACGTTGGAGCACAGACCCCAGCTTGCTACGGAGATAGGATGGAGGGATCTCTAATTAAACACATGAACTTCAGACATGACCTTTGTCCACAGCACCTTTGCCAGCTATCTGACTCAGATGTACACTGCTGACAGGAGCTACTAGAAGGGTCACCGACCCTGGACACATTCATATGCTAAACACAGCTTATAGGTCACACACTCATGGTGCATTATTGTAAACACACACACACACGCATACACACACACATACACACACACACACACATCAATAATCTTGCTGTGTTCAGATAAGGGACAGCATGTAACTGTGACAAAAACATTTATTTGATCTATAGAGCCTGTGATTATACTTTAAAGACGGAATGGTTATCTGTGAACTTTGTACTTTTTGTTCAGTAATAATGGTCTAATGTAATTTTAGTGCGGGTACCAAATGGTACCCTATTCCCTATGTAGCGCACTACTTTTGACCAGACCTGTATGAGCTGTATGGGGCACTACATAGGGAATAGGGTGCCATTAAAATCAGGCCATTATGACAAACTACAATTGTGTTTCAATCCTTTCCCTATAAACAGGAATCAGGCTAGCCATCACAGGCTAGCCGTCATTCAAAATGATATGATTTAACGGGAATCAGGCTAGCCATCATTCAAAATGAGATGATTTAACAGGAATCAGGCTAGCCATCACAGGATAGCCATCTTTCAAAATGAGATGATTTAACAGGAATCAGGCTAGCCATCACAGGCTAGCCATCTTTTAAAATGAGATGATTTAACGGGAATCAGGCTAGCCATCTTTCAAAATGAGATGATTTAACGGGAATCAGGCTAGCCATCACAGGCTAGCCATCATTCAAAATGAGATGATTTAGCAGGAATCAGGCTAGCCATCTTTCAAAATGAGATGATTTAACAGGAATCAGGCTAGCCATCTTTCAAAATTAGATGATTTAATGGGAATCAGGCTAGCCATCACAGGCTAGTCATCATTCAAAATGAGATGATTTAACAGGAATCAGGCTAGCCATCACAGGATAGCCATCTTTTAAAATGAGATGATTTAACAGGAATCAGGCTAGCCATCATTCAAATTTATATGATTTGGGTGACTTTTGGTGTCATGTGCATAGAGATCAGGGTTGGAGTCCATTTAATTTCAATTCCAGTCAGTTCAGAAAGTAAACCTAGTTCCAATTCCAATGTTCCTGAATTGTCTGGAATTGAAATGGAATTGACCCCAACTCTGATAGTGATCCTATAATCCTACAGGATTCTCTGTATCTATTTGTATGGTCACGTGTAACAGAGTCAGAGAGACGGTGGGCAACACAAACTAGAGGACAGAGAGGAACTATGGCTGTGTTTACACAGGCAGCACGATTCTGATCTTTAGCCCGATTATTGGTCAAAGAGCTGATCTGATTAGTCAAAAATATCAGTTAGAGAAGAAAATATCAGAATTGGGCTGCCTGTGTAAACACAGACATACGGACAGACACACAGACGGGCTTGGTGGGTGGGGGTCTGTAGAGGGGGGGGGGTCAGGGAATCACAGGGAACCCCCCCCCCCCCCCCCCCCCTCTTCCCCTATCTAACACCTCACCTAAACGGGACGGGCAGCACACCTGGCCCTGATCACAGCACTCTGAACATACCTGGTTTGTTGGACTAGTCCGTAGACTTTAGTGAAGATGTTCATGTCAGCTCCAAGAGGCCAGGAGAAAGACCTTTAAATACAGCGCTGTCCAGGTCACTGCTGACAGGAGCTACTAGAAGGGTCACCGACCCTGGACACATTCATATGCTAAACACAGCTCACAGGTCACACACACATGCTGCATTATTGTAAACACACACACACACAAACACACACACACACACACACACACACACACACACACACACACACACACATAGAAATGCAGACACAAATAAACACCCACCATAAACACAAATACACAGAAACACAGATTGAAGCATATGCGCTTTGTATCTGCACACACACACACACACACACACACACACACACACACACACACACACACACACACACACACACACACACACACACACACACACACACACACACACACACACACACACACCCTCTTTGACGCTGCGTATGTACTAACAGAACAGGGAGTGCAGTGCCAACAGTTTCACCTCCTAACAATTCAGCGTTTTTGGAACAATATGCCTTCCCTCCATGATAATAACTGTATTCAGTCTGGATGGCTGGGTGCAGGACAGGCTGTATAGCACTGCAGAGCTGAATGGAACCGTGCATCTGGCTGCTACTATGCAGAATGGAGGCTTCTGCCATGGACGTCTATGGTTATTCAGATCAATGCTTCCTGACTGGGTAAATAACTCAAACCCCCCCATCATACACATAGACATGCATTACATCAGAGTCACGTCTCCTTTTGTTGACGCCGTTGGCATACAAGAGGATATCTGTTATGATTCTGACCTCTCAACCTGCTAGGATGTGATAGGCTACTGTAGAACAGGACATTCCTCTCAACCTGCTAGGATGTGATAGGCTACTGTAGAACAGGACATTCCTCTCAACTGGCTAGGATGTGATAGGCTACTGTAGAACAGGACATTCCTCTCAACCTGCTAGGATGTGATAGGCTACTGTAGAACAGGACATTCCTCTCAACCTGCTAGGATGTGATAGGCTACTGTAGAACAGGACATTCCTCTCTCAACCTGCTAGGATGTGATAGGCTACTGTAGAACAGGACATTCCTCTCAACCTGCTAGGATGTGATAGGCTACTGTAGAACAGGACATTCCTCTCAACTGGCTAGGATGTGATAGGCTACTGTAGAACAGAACATTCCTCTCAACTGGCTAGGATGTGATAGGTTACTGTAGAACAGGACATTCCTCTCAACTGGCTAGGATGTGATAGGCTACTGTAGAACAGGACATTCCTCTCAACTGGCTAGGATGTGATAGGCTACTGTAGAACAGGACATTCCTCTCTCAACTGGCTAGGCTGTGATAGGCTACTGTAGAACAGGACATTCCTCTCTCAACCTGCTAGGATGTGATAGGCTACTGTAGAACAGGACATTCCTCTCTCAACTAGCTAGGATGTGATAGGCTACTGTAGAACAGGACATTCCTCTCAACTGGCTAGGATGTGATAGGCTACTGTAGAACAGGACATTCCTCTCTCAACTGACTAGGATGTGATAGGCTACTGTAGAACATGACATTCCTCTCAACCTGCTAGGATGTGATAGGCTACTGTAGAACAGGACATTCCTCTCTCAACTGGCTAGGATGTGATAGGCTACTGTAGAACAGGACATTCCTCTCAACTGACTAGGATGTGATAGGCTACTGTAGAACAGGACATTCCTCTCTCAACTGGCTATGATGTGATAGGCTACTGTAGAACAGGACATTCCTCTCTCAACCTGCTAGGATGTGATAGGCTACTGTAGAACAGGACATTCCTCTCTCAACCTGCTAGGATGTGATAGGCTACTGTAGAACAGGACATTCCTCTCAACTGGCTAGGATGTGATAGGCTACTGTAGAACAGGACATTCCTCTCTCAACCTGCTAGGATGTGATAGGCTACTGTAGAACAGGACATTCCTCTCAACTGACTAGGATGTGATAGGCTACTGTAGAACAGGACATTCCTCTCAACCTGCTAGGATGTGATAGGCTACTGTAGAACAGGACATTCCTCTCAACCTGCTAGGATGTGATAGGCTACTGTAGAACAGGACATTCCTCTCTCAACCTGCTAGGATGTGATAGGCTACTGTAGAACAGGACATTCCTCTCAACTAGCTAGGATGTGATAGGCTACTGTAGAACAGGACATTCCTCTCAACTGGCTAGGATGTGATAGGCTACTGTAGAACAGGACATTCCTCTCAACTAGCTAGGATGTGATAGGCTACTGTAGAACAGGACATTCCTCTCTCAACCTGCTAGGATGTGATAGGCTACTGTAGAACAGGACATTCCTCTCAACCTGCTAGGATGTGATAGGCTACTGTAGAACAGGACATTCCTCTCAACCTGCTAGGATGTGATAGGCTACTGTAGAACAGGACATTCCTCTCAACTGGCTAGGATGTGATAGGCTACTGTAGAACAGGACATTCCTCTCAACTGACTAGGATGTGATAGGCTACTGTAGAACAGGACATTCCTCTCTCAACCTGCTAGGATGTGATAGACTACTGTAGAACAGGACATTCCTCTCAACTGACTAGGATGTGATAGGCTACTGTAGAACAGGACATTCCTCTCTCAACCTGCTAGGATGTGATAGGCTACTGTAGAACAGAACATTCCTCTCAACTGGCTAGGATGTGATAGGCTACTGTAGAACAGGACATTCCTCTCTCAACTGGCTAGGATGTGATAGGCTACTGTAGAACAGGACATTCCTCTCAACTGACTAGGATGTGATAGGCTACTGTAGAACAGGACATTCCTCTCTCAACTAGCTAGGATGTGATAGGCTACTGTAGAACAGGACATTCCTCTCAACTGGCTAGGATGTGATAGGCTACTGTAGAACAGGACATTCCTCTCAACTGACTAGGATGTGATAGGCTACTGTAGAACAGGACATTCCTCTCTCAACTAGCTAGGATGTGATAGGCTACTGTAGAACAGGACATTCCTCTCTCAACTGGCTAGGATGTGATAGGCTACTGTAGAACAGGACATTCCTCTCTCAACCTGCTAGGATGTGATAGGCTACTGTAGAACAGGACATTCCTCTCAACTGGCTAGGATGTGATAGGCTACTGTAGAACAGGACATTCCTCTCACCTGGCTAGGATGTGATAGGCTACTGTAGAACAGGACATTCCTCTCTCAACTAGCTAGGATGTGATAGGCTACTGTAGAACAGGACATTCCTCTCAACTGGCTAGGATGTGATAGGCTACTGTAGAACAGGACATTCCTCTCTCAACCTGCTAGGATGTGATAGGCTACTGTAGAACAGGACATTCCTCTCAACCTGCTAGGATGTGATAGGCTACTGTAGAACAGGACATTCCTCTCAACTAGCTAGGATGTGATAGGCTACTGTAGAACAGAACATTCCTCTCAACTGGCTAGGATGTGATAGGTTACTGTAGAACAGGACATTCCTCTCAACTGGCTAGGATGTGATAGGCTACTGTAGAACAGGACATTCCTCTCAACTGGCTAGGATGTGATAGGCTACTGTAGAACAGGACATTCCTCTCTCAACTGGCTAGGCTGTGATAGGCTACTGTAGAACAGGACATTCCTCTCTCAACCTGCTAGGATGTGATAGGCTACTGTAGAACAGGACATTCCTCTCTCAACCTGCTAGGATGTGATAGGCTACTGTAGAACAGAACATTCCTCTCAACTGGCTAGGATGTGATAGGCTACTGTAGAACAGGACATTCCTCTCTCAACTGGCTAGGATGTGATAGGCTACTGTAGAACAGGACATTCCTCTCAACTGACTAGGATGTGATAGGCTACTGTAGAACAGGACATTCCTCTCTCAACTAGCTAGGATGTGATAGGCTACTGAGAACAGGACATTCCTCTCTCAACTGGCTAGGATGTGATAGGCTACTGTAGAACAGGACATTCCTCTCAACTGGCTAGGATGTGATAGGCTACTGTAGAACAGGACATTCCTCTCACCTGGCTAGGATGTGATAGGCTACTGTAGAACAGGACATTCCTCTCTCAACTAGCTAGGATGTGATAGGCTACTGTAGAACAGGACATTCCTCTCAACTGGCTAGGATGTGATAGGCTACTGTAGAACAGGACATTCCTCTCTCAACCTGCTAGGATGTGATAGGCTACTGTAGAACAGGACATTCCTCTCAACCTGCTAGGATGTGATAGGCTACTGTAGAACAGGACATTCCTCTCAACTAGCTAGGATGTGATAGGCTACTGTAGAACAGAACATTCCTCTCAACTGGCTAGGATGTGATAGGTTACTGTAGAACAGGACATTCCTCTCAACTGGCTAGGATGTGATAGGCTACTGTAGAACAGGACATTCCTCTCAACTGGCTAGGATGTGATAGGCTACTGTAGAACAGGACATTCCTCTCTCAACTGGCTAGGCTGTGATAGGCTAGTGTAGAACAGGACATTCCTCTCTCAACCTGCTAGGATGTGATAGGCTACTGTAGAACAGGACATTCCTCTCTCAACTAGCTAGGATGTGATAGGCTACTGTAGAACAGGACATTCCTCTCAACTGGCTAGGATGTGATAGGCTACTGTAGAACAGGACATTCCTCTCAACTGGCTAGGATGTGATAGGCTACTGTAGAACAGGACATTCCTCTCAACCTGCTAGGATGTGATAGGCTACTGTAGAACAGGACATTCCTCTCTCAACTGGCTAGGATGTGATAGGCTAGTGTAGAACAGGACATTCCTCTCAACTGGCTAGGATGTGATAGGCTACTGTAGAACAGGACATTCCTCTCAACTAGCTAGGATGTGATAGGCTACTGTAGAACAGGACATTCCTCTCAACTAGCTAGGATGTGATAGGCTACTGTAGAACAGGACATTCCTCTCAACTGGCTAGGATGTGATAGGCTACTGTAGAACAGGACATTCCTCTCAACTAGCTAGGATGTGATAGGCTACTGTAGAACAGGACATTCCTCTCAACTGGCTAAGATGTGATAGGCTACTGTAGAACAGGACATTCCTCTCAACTAGCTAGGATGTGATAGGCTACTGTAGAACAGGACATTCCTCTCAACTGGCTAGGATGTGATAGGCTACTGTAGAACAGGACATTCCTCTCAACTGGCTAGGATGTGATAGGTTACTGTAGAACAGGACATTCCTCTCAACTGGCTAGGATGTGATAGGCTACTGTAGAACAGGACATTCCTCTCAACTGGCTAGGATGTGATAGGCTACTGTAGAACAGGACATTCCTCTCTCAACTGGCTAGGCTGTGATAGGCTACTGTAGAACAGGACATTCCTCTCAACCTGCTAGGATGTGATAGGCTACTGTAGAACAGGACATTCCTCTCAACTAGCTAGGATGTGATAGGCTACTGTAGAACAGAACATTCCTCTCAACTGGCTAGGATGTGATAGGTTACTGTAGAACAGGACATTCCTCTCAACTGGCTAGGATGTGATAGGCTACTGTAGAACAGGACATTCCTCTCAACTGGCTAGGATGTGATAGGCTACTGTAGAACAGGACATTCCTCTCTCAACTGGCTAGGCTGTGATAGGCTACTGTAGAACAGGACATTCCTCTCTCAACCTGCTAGGATGTGATAGGCTACTGTAGAACAGGACATTCCTCTCTCAACTAGCTAGGATGTGATAGGCTACTGTAGAACAGGACATTCCTCTCAACTGGCTAGGATGTGATAGGCTACTGTAGAACAGGACATTCCTCTCAACTGGCTAGGATGTGATAGGCTACTGTAGAACAGGACATTCCTCTCAACCTGCTAGGATGTGATAGGCTACTGTAGAACAGGACATTCCTCTCTCAACTGGCTAGGATGTGATAGGCTAGTGTAGAACAGGACATTCCTCTCAACTGGCTAGGATGTGATAGGCTACTGTAGAACAGGACATTCCTCTCAACTAGCTAGGATGTGATAGGCTACTGTAGAACAGGACATTCCTCTCAACTAGCTAGGATGTGATAGGCTACTGTAGAACAGGACATTCCTCTCAACTGGCTAGGATGTGATAGGCTACTGTAGAACAGGACATTCCTCTCAACTAGCTAGGATGTGATAGGCTACTGTAGAACAGGACATTCCTCTCAACTGGCTAAGATGTGATAGGCTACTGTAGAACAGGACATTCCTCTCAACTAGCTAGGATGTGATAGGCTACTGTAGAACAGGACATTCCTCTCAACTGGCTAGGATGTGATAGGCTACTGTAGAACAGGACATTCCTCTCAACCTGCTAGGATGTGATAGGCTACTGTAGAACAGGACATTCCTCTCAACCTGCTAGGATGTGATAGGCTACTGTAGAACAGGACATTCCTCTCAACTGGCTAGGATGTGATAGGCTACTGTAGAACAGGACATTCCTCTCAACTAGCTAGGATGTGATAGGCTACTGTAGAACAGGACATTCCTCTCAACTGGCTAAGATGTGATAGGCTACTGTAGAACAGGACATTCCTCTCAACTAGCTAGGATGTGATAGGCTACTGTAGAACAGGACATTCCTCTCAACTGGCTAGGATGTGATAGGCTACTGTAGAACAGGACATTCCTCTCAACCTGCTAGGATGTGATAGGCTACTGTAGAACAGGACATTCCTCTCAACCTGCTAGGATGTGATAGGCTACTGTAGAACAGGACATTCCTCTCAACTGGCTAGGATGTGATAGGCTACTGTAGAACAGGACATTCCTCTCAACTAGCTAGGATGTGATAGGCTACTGTAGAACAGGACATTCCTCTCAACTGGCTAAGATGTGATAGGCTACTGTAGAACAGGACATTCCTCTCAACTAGCTAGGATGTGATAGGCTACTGTAGAACAGGACATTCCTCTCAACTGGCTAGGATGTGATAGGCTACTGTAGAACAGGACATTCCTCTCAACCTGCTAGGATGTGATAGGCTACTGTAGAACAGGACATTCCTCTCAACCTGCTAGGATGTGATAGGCTACTGTAGAACAGGACATTCCTCTCAACTGGCTAGGATGTGATAGGCTACTGTAGAACAGGACATTCCTCTCAACTGGCTAGGATGTGATAGGCTACTGTAGAACAGGACATTCCTCTCAACTGACTAGGATGTGATAGGCTACTGTAGAACAGGACATTCCTCTCTCAACTAGCTAGGATGTGATAGGCTACTGTAGAACAGGACATTCCTCTCTCAACTGGCTAGGATGTGATAGGCTACTGTAGAACAGGACATTCGTCTCTCAACCTGCTAGGATGTGATAGGCTACTGTAGAACAGGACATTCCTCTCAACTGGCTAGGATGTGATAGGCTACTGTAGAACAGGACATTCCTCTCAACTGGCTAGGATGTGATAGGCTACTGTAGAACAGGACATTCCTCTCTCAACTAGCTAGGATGTGATAGGCTACTGTAGAACAGGACATTCCTCTCAACTGGCTAGGATGTGATAGGCTACTGTAGAACAGGACATTCCTCTCTCAACTGACTAGGATGTGATAGGTTACTGTAGAACAGGACATTCCTCTCTCAACCTGCTAGGATGTGATAGGCTACTGTAGAACAGGACATTCCTCTCAACCTGCTAGGATGTGATAGGCTACTGTAGAACAGAACATTCCTCTCAACTGGCTAGGATGTGATAGGTTACTGTAGAACAGGACATTCCTCTCAACTGGCTAGGATGTGATAGGCTACTGTAGAACAGGACATTCCTCTCAACTGGCTAGGATGTGATAGGCTACTGTAGAACAGGACATTCCTCTCTCAACTGGCTAGGCTGTGATAGGCTACTGTAGAACAGGACATTCCTCTCTCAACCTGCTAGGATGTGATAGGCTACTGTAGAACAGGACATTCCTCTCTCAACTAGCTAGGATGTGATAGGCTACTGTAGAACAGGACATTCCTCTCAACTGGCTAGGATGTGATAGGCTACTGTAGAACAGGACATTCCTCTCAACTGGCTAGGATGTGATAGGCTACTGTAGAACAGGACATTCCTCTCTCAACTGGCTAGGCTGTGATAGGCTACTGTAGAACAGGACATTCCTCTCTCAACCTGCTAGGATGTGATAGGCTACTGTAGAACAGGACATTCCTCTCTCAACTAGCTAGGATGTGATAGGCTACTGTAGAACAGGACATTCCTCTCAACTGGCTAGGATGTGATAGGCTACTGTAGAACAGGACATTCCTCTCAACTGGCTAGGATGTGATAGGCTACTGTAGAACAGGACATTCCTCTCAACCTGCTAGGATGTGATAGGCTACTGTAGAACAGGACATTCCTCTCTCAACTGGCTAGGATGTGATAGGCTAGTGTAGAACAGGACATTCCTCTCAACTAGCTAGGATGTGATAGGCTACTGTAGAACAGGACATTCCTCTCAACTAGCTAGGATGTGATAGGCTACTGTAGAACAGGACATTCCTCTCAACTAGCTAGGATGTGATAGGCTACTGTAGAACAGGACATTCCTCTCAACTGGCTAGGATGTGATAGGCTACTGTAGAACAGGACATTCCTCTCTCAACCTGCTAGGATGTGATAGGCTACTGTAGAACAGGACATTCCTCTCAACCTGCTAGGATGTGATAGGCTACTGTAGAACAGGACATTCCTCTCAACTGGCTAGGATGTGATAGGCTACTGTAGAACAGGACATTCCTCTCAACTGGCTAGGATGTGATAGGCTACTGTAGAACAGGACACTCCTCTCAACTGGCTAGGATGTGATAGGCTACTGTAGAACAGGACATTCCTCTCTCAACTGGCTAGGATGTGATAGGCTACTGTAGAACAGGACATTCCTCTCAACTGGCTAGGATGTGATAGGCTACTGTAGAACATGACATTCCTCTCAACTGGCTAGGATGTGATAGGCTACTGTAGAACAGGACATTCCTCTCAACTGGCTAGGATGTGATAGGCTACTGTAGAACAGGACATTCCTCTCTCAACCTGCTAGGATGTGATAGGCTACTGTAGAACAGGACATTCCTCTCAACTGGCCAGGATGTGATAGGCTACTGTAGAACAGAACATTCCTCTCAACCTGCTAGAATGTGATAGGCTACTGTAGAACAGGACATTCCTCTCTCAACTGGCTAGGATGTGATAGGCTACTGTAGAACAGGACATTCCTCTCTCAACCTGCTAGGATGTGATAGGCTACTGTAGAACAGGACATCAACCTGCTAGGATGTGATAGGCTACTGTAGAAGAGGACATCAACCTGCTAGGATGTGATAGGCTACTGTAGAAGAGGACATCAACCTGCTAGGATGTGATAGGCTACTGTAGAACAGGACATCAACCTGCTAGGATGTGATAGGCTACATACTGTGGTGACAGTACTGAATACACCTGTTGAGAGATAACATTTATAGAAGATAATAAAATGACAAATTCTGTTGTTAAAGTCACACAGATAGTCATTGTCCTTTCATGGTTGAATTGTGATTTAGTTCTGCATGTGAATGGGAAACCTTCTATGAAGTATGAATGATTGAGCTCAAAGTTTTCAGTCATTAATATTTATACTACACTTCAATCAATTATATTCATTCGGTGTAACCCGGTTTAAAAAAGGTTTGTCTGTCTTTAATCATGTAATCCATATGAAAAGCATATTTTACCATCATATTTCAGAGTTAAATTTAACATAAGTTACATCTAACATTCCTATATACACTCTTAGAAAAAATGGTTCCAAAAGGGTTTTTCGGCTGTCCCCAAAGGAGAACCCTTTTTGGTTCCAGGTAGAACCCTTTTGGTTCCAGGTAGAACTCTTTTAGGTTCCAGGTAGAACTCTTTTAGGTTCCATGTTTAAAGGGTTTTACATGGAACCCAAAAGGGTTCTCCCTGGAGCCAAAAAGGGTTCTTCAAAGGGTTCTCCTATGGGGACAGCCGAAGAACCCTTTTAGGTTCTAGATAGAACCTTTTTTTCTAAGAGTGTAGAAATCAAATCCGGATATTTCTAATTGTAGACATAGTCCCATTGACAGGAGCCTATAGTAAAACTCTCTGAGGCTGACCTGCATGTGTATAGATCACACTGTCTGACATTCACTTTGCTTACAGTGTAAAAAAAAAAGGCCATTTCCAAAGATCTGTTTGCCCCAGCAAATTACGCTCACACTCCATTGACTTTGAATGGGGGGGGGGGTATTTGGGTCCGGTCTGCTCGACCAATGGGGCCCCTGAATAGAGGTAAAACTTACTGGACGTTTCGCGGCGCGCCTCTGTGACATCGGGTGCTGTAACCTCTTACCCCTGAGGATTTGTGAGAATGAGTTAGGTCCAGAAACTTGGGGACCTTTCTTGCATTTTGGAGTTGTTTCCAACGGGGACAAACGCAGGACCTTTAAACAGGTAGGCATGTAGCTATATGTGGTTCTGGGGAGAGCTAGAGGACTGGTGAGGAAAGACAGCAGGGACAGAAGGAACAGACAGAGATACAGGGACAGAGATAGCTAGATAGAAACACTGTAGGTAGGCTGTGGCAGGGGGCATTTTCTTTGGTCTATATTCTTAAACATTTCCACTCGCTTTTCTAAATGAGAAGGATTTTGATGATCAGTTACTAGACCTAGGTGCCTCTGTCGGACGGGATCAGTTGGACATGTCGCTGATACTGACTGTGTTAGACAAGCTGACGTACTTCCTGTCTTTAATTACGTTTTGCGTCAGTGTATCTTACGGCTGGTTGAAATGAGACGAGATCATTCCTTTAATCTTAGTTTGGGCCTGAGAATGATATGGTGTCAGCGTTTCCATTAGACTAATGGACCTGAGAATGATATGGTGTCGGCGTTTCCATTGGACTAATGGGCCTGAGAATGATATGGTGTCAGCGTTTCCATTAGACTAATGGACCTGAGAATGATATGGTGTCGGCGTTTCCATTGGACTAATGGGCCTGAGAATGATATGGTGTCAGCGTTTCCAATGGACTAATGTTTAATCCGTTCTGTAGAGATGTTTTCCAGTGTGAGTTCATTAGGATGCTTTAATCCACAGACGTTGGATATCTAGCACCTCTGTGTAAGTCTCTGTCTTCATTTGATAATAGAGCTGAAAGGGTTTTATTTGTGTCATTTCTATCAGTATTATATGAAAATATATTAGCATATTGTTTGTATCAACTCAGAGCGGTAGACTTGTCTTGAGATAAACTACGTGCAGTTTGAGCTCTGCATCATATTAAGACAATGGTGTTAATTACACAGAAGTCATTTTATCCCTGAGATGCGTGTTTATGTATGATCTGAGATCAGTTTAACCTCAGTGGCATTAAAGTAAAAGGTGTTAATTACACAGAAGTAATTTTATATATATATATATATATATATACCTTTATTTAACTAGGCAAGTCAGTTAAGAACAAATTCTTATTTTCAATGACGGCTTAGGAACAGTGGGTTAACTGCTTGTTCAGGGGGCAGAACGACAGATTTGTACCTTGTCAGCTCGGGGATTTGAACTTGCAACCTTTCGGTTACTAGTCCAACACCCTATCCCTGAGATGAGTGTTCATCTATGATCTGAGATCAGTTTAACCTCAGTGGCATTAAAGTTAAAGAATAAGACGTAACACGTTCTATGAAAGTACAGTGTTTATGACACTGACTACGAGTGTCCATAGTAACTCTTAAGCGTTTCTAAAATGCTGCGTGATTCTTCCTTCTATGTGCAGGTGTGACCGGAGACAGTGAGCCAGACACCTGATCGACACCATGTCACTACAGCGGATGCTGAAGCTGCACTATGTGCTGGTGCTGGTGCTGTGTGTGTCAACCAGCGAAGACTTCGACTGGACCAAGAATGAACGCGGCTCATTCTACTATGGCACTTTCCCAACTGGTAGGCTACCGTACAGGGAGAAACTGAATCATGTTTAAAAGGTCTATTACTAACAGCAAAACATAGTTATAAATATATATATGATCTGCAGAAAAATAGATAAAAATATAAATTGAATGGCAGAAATTAAGATGAGAAAGAGAGAGAACGCAAGAGAGGACGAGAGAGAGGCCTACATTTTATCACAGAAATCAAGATTTTATAGCTATTATAGAAATGAGAGAGAGAGAGAGAGAGAGAGAGAGAGAGAGAGAGAGAGAGAGAGAGAGAGAGAGAGAGAGAGAGAGAGAGAGAGAGAGAGAGAGAGAAAAAAAAATTGTAACGTATTTTCTCCCAGGAATGAAGAGTTCTTGCTAACCTCTATATCTCTCTGAAGGGTTTTCCTGGGGGGCTGGGGGCTCTGCGTACCAGACAGAAGGAGCCTGGGACAAGGATGGCAAGGGGATGAGCATCTGGGACGTGTTCGCCCACAAGAAAGGAAAGATCTTCCTCAACGACACCGCAGACCACTCCTGCGAAGGATACTACAAATTCAAGGTGAATAGACTGAATAGACAGTAGACACATTATCCCCATGTAGTCAGAAGTAGTGCACTGCAAAGTGAATTTGAGATTTGAACCATATGGCTCCGTCTCAATTGACACCCTTGACATGACATCGTCAATATCTTCTAGGACGACATCACCTTGATGAAGGACATGAAGTTTAACCACTATCGTTTCTCCATCTCCTGGCCAAGGATATTTCCCAACGGAATCAAAGGTAAATGTTTCATACCTCATAGTACAGATTCTCCACTGAACATACCTCATAGACCAGATTCTCCACTGAACATACCTCATAGACCAGATTCTCCACTGAACATACTTCATAGACCAGATTCTCCACTGAACATACCTCATAGTACAGATTCTCCACTGAACATACTTCATAGACCAGATTCTCCACTGAACATACCTCATAGACCAGATTCTCCACTGAACATACTTCATAGACCAGATTCTCCACTGAACATACCTCATAGACCAGATTCTCCACTGAACATACTTCATAGACCAGATTCTCCACTGAACATACCTCATAGACCAGATTCTCCACTGAACATACTTCATAGACCAGATTCTCCACTGAACATACTTCATAGACCAGATTCTCCACTGAACATACTTCATAGACCAGATTCTCCACTGAACATACCTCATAGACCAGATTTTCCACTGAACATACTTCATAGACCAGATTCTCCAAGGAACATACTTCATATTCTCCACTGAACATACTTCATAGTACAGATTCTCCACTGAACATACTTCATAGACCAGATTCTCCACTGAACATACTTCATAGACCAGATTCTCCACTGAACATACTTCATAGACCAGATTCTCCACTGAACATACTTCATAGACCAGATTCTCCACTGAACATACCTTTAAGTCCAGGACGAAGCTTAGTAATCTGTGTCCGGGAAACAGGCCCTATATGTTTTCGTGAATGTTATAGCTAATGGTAATGTCAATGTTTCTTCTCCAGCTGATCACATCAATGAGAAGGGAATTAAATACTATGATGACCTGATCAACATGCTCCTGGACAACAACATCACACCAATAGTCACTCTGTACCACTGGGATCTGCCACAGGTGGGTACTGACTGACTGACTGGGGACTGACTGACTGGGGACTGACGAACTGACTGGGTACTGACTGACTGGCTGGGTACTGACTACCTGGGTACTGACTGACTGACTGGGTACTGACTAACTGGGTACTGACTAACTGACTGGGTACTGACTGACTAACTGGGTACTGACTGACTGGCTGGGTACTGACGAACTGACTGGGTACTGGCTGACTGACTGAGTACTGACTGACTAACTGGGTACTGACTGACTGGGTACTGATGAACTGACTGGGTACTGACTGACTGGCTGGGTACTGACTACCTGGGTACTGACTGACTGACTGGGTACTGACTGACTGGGTACTGACTGACTGACTGGGTACTGACTAACTGGGTACTGACTGACTGGGTACAGACTGACTGGCGGGGTACTGACTACCTGGGTACTGACTGACTGACTGGGTACTGACTAACTGACTGACTGACTGGGTATTGACTGACTGACTGTGTACTGACTGGGTACTGACTAACTGACTGACTGACTGGGTACTGACTGACTGGCTGGGTACTGACTACCTGGGTACTGACTGACTGACTGGGTACAGACTGACTGACTGGGTACTGACTACCTGGGTACTGACTAACTGACTGACTGACTGGGTACTGACTAACTGGGTACTGACTGACTGACTGTGTACTGAATAACTGGGTACTGACTGACTGACTGACTGACTGTGTACTGACTACCTGGGTACTGACTGACTGACTAACTGGGTACTGATTGACTGACTGGGTACTGACTGACTAGGTACTGACTGACTGACTGACTGGGTACTGACTGACTGACTAGGTACTGACTGACTGACTGACTGGGTACTGACTGACTGACTGGGTACTGACTGACTGACAGACTGACTGACTGTGTACTGACTAACTGGGTACTGACTGACTACCTGGGTACTGACTGACTGACTGGGTACTGACTAACTGGGTACTGACTGACTACCTGGGTACTGACTGACTGACTGGGTACTGACTAACTGACATAATGACTGACTGGGTACTGACTGACTGACAGACTGACTGACTGGGTACTGACTAACTGACATACTGACTGACTGGGTACTGACTGACTGACTGACAGACTGACTGACTGTGTACTGATTAACTGGGTACTGACTGACTGACTGGGTACTGACTAACTGACATACTGACTGACTGGGTACTGACTGACTGGGTACTTACTGACTGGGTACTGACTACCTGACTGACTGGGTACTGACTACCTGACTGGGTACTGACTACCTGACTGACTGGGTACTGACTACCTGACTGGGTACTGACTGACTGGGTACCGACTGAGTACTGACTACCTGACTGGGAACTGACTGACTGACTGAGTACTGACTGACTGGGTACTGACTGACTGACTGAGTACTGACTGACTTAGTACTGACTGACTGACTGACTGAGTATTGACTGACTGGGTACTGATTGACTGACTGGGTACTGACTGACTGCCTGGGTACTGACTGACTGGGTACTGACTGACTGCCTGACTGGGTACTGACTGACTGGGTACTGACTGACTGAGTACTGACTGACTGGGTACTGACTGACTGACTGACTGACTGGGTACTGACTGACTGAGTACTGACTGACTGGGTACTGATTGACTGACTGACTGACTGAGTACTGACTGACTGACTGACTGACTGAGTATTGACTGACTGGGTACTGATTGACTGACTGGATACTGACTGACTGACTGGGTACTGACTGACTGGGTACTGATTGACTGACTGGGTACTGATTGACTGACTGACTGAGTACTGACTGACTGTATGCCAACCAGTAGTGAATCGCTATTAGCTTGCCGAGCTAGCACATACAAAGCTAACGCTACACTGTTCAATGCAAAACATGACACCTTTTATTTATCCATATATTTACAGAATCTAGGTTGAAATAATGTTGTCAGTAATCTAACTCCATATCCGTCCCAAATGAATGTAGACCTGAACTGTACTGTATTTGTATCAGTGTCTTTATAGAAGACTGTGGAGGGATGTTTCCTGGTATGATGATCCCAGATGACTAGTCTACTACAACACATTCCCTATCCATCACATGGTGTGACCTATAGTAACCTCTCTTCCCTGTTACCACCCAGGTCTTGTGTGACCTATAGTAACCTCTCTTCCCTGTTACCACCCAGGTCTTGTGTGACCTATATTAACCCCTCTTCCCTGTTACCACCCAGGTCTTGTGTGACCTATGGTAACCTCTCTTCCCTGTTACCACCCAGGTCTTAAGTGACCTATAGTAACCTCTCTTCCCTGTTACCACCCAGGTCTTGTGTGACCTATAGTAACCCCTCTTCCCTGTTAACACCCAGGTCTTGTGTGACCTATAGTAACCTCTCTTCCCTGTTACCACCCAGGTCTTGTGTGACCTATAGTAACCTCTCTTCCCTGTTAACACCCAGGTCTTGTGTGACCTATGGTAACCTCTCTTCCCTGTTACCACCCAGGTCTTAAGTGACCTATAGTAACCTCTCTTCCCTGTTACCACCCAGGTCTTGTGTGACCTATAGTAACCCCTCTTCCCTGTTAACACCCAGGTCTTGTGTGACCTATGGTAACCTCTCTTCCCTGTTACCACCCAGGTCTTGTGTGACCTATAGTAACCCCTCTTCCCTGTTACCACCCAGGTCTTGTGTGACCTATAGTAACCTCTCTTCCCTGTTACCACCCAGGTCTTGTGTGACCTATAGTAACCCCTCTTCCCTGTTAACACCCAGGTCTTGTGTGACCTATGGTAACCTCTCTTCCCTGTTACCACCCAGGTCTTAAGTGACCTATAGTAACCTCTCTTCCCTGTTGCCACCCAGGTCTTGTGTGACCTATAGTAACCCCTCTTCCCTGTTAACACCCAGGTCTTGTGTGACCTATGGTAACCTCTCTTCCCTGTTACCACCCAGGTCTTAAGTGACCTATAGTAACCTCTCTTCCCTGTTAACACCCAGGTCTTAAGTGACCTATAGTAACCTCTCTTCCCTATTACCACCCAGGTCTTAAGTGACCTATAGTAACCTCTCTTCCCTGTTAACACCCAGGTCTTAAGTGACCTATAGTAACCTCTCTTCCCTGTTACCACCCAGGTCTTAAGTGACCTATAGTAACCTCACTTCCCTGTTACCACCCATGTATGGTGTGACCTATAGTAACCTCTCTTCCCTGTTAACACCCAGGTCTTGTGTGACCTATAGTAACCTCTCTTCCCTGTTACCACCCAGGTCTTGTGTGACCTATAGTAACCCCTCTTCCCTGTTAACACCCAGGTCTTGTGTGACCTATGGTAACCTCTCTTCCCTGTTACCACCCAGGTCTTAAGTGACCTATAGTAACCTCTCTTCCCTGTTAACACCCAGGTCTTAAGTGACCTATAGTAACCTCTCTTCCCTATTACCACCCAGGTCTTAAGTGACCTATAGTAACCTCTCTTCCCTGTTAACACCCAGGTCTTAAGTGACCTATAGTAACCTCTCTTCCCTGTTACCACCCAGGTCTTAAGTGACCTATAGTAACCTCACTTCCCTGTTACCACCCATGTATGGTGTGACCTATAGTAACCTCTCTTCCCTGTTAACACCCAGGTCTTAAGTGACCTATAGTAACCTCTCTTCCCTGTTAACACCCAGGTCTTGTGTGACCTATAGTAACCTCTCTTCCCTGTTACCACCCAGGTCTTGTGTGACCTATAGTAACCTCTCTTCCCTGTTACCACCCAGGTCTTGTGTGACCTATAGTAACCTCTCTTCCCTGTTAACACCCAGGTCTTGTGTAACCTATAGTAACCTCTCTTCCCTGTTACCACCCAGGTCTTGTGTGACCTATAGTAACCTCTCTTCCCTGTTACCACCCAGGTCTTGTGTGACCTATAGTAACCTCTCTTCCCTGTTACCACCCAGGTCTCAAGTGACCTATAGTAACCTTCCTTCCCTGTTACCACCCAGGTCTTGTGTGACCTATAGTAACCTCTCTTCCCTGTTACCACCCAGGTCTTGTGTGACCTATAGTAACCTCTCTTCCCTGTTACCACCCAGGTCTTGTGTGACCTATAGTAACCTCTCTTCCCTGTTACCTCCCAGGTCTTGTGTGACCTATAGTAACCTTCCTTCCCTGTTACCACCCAGGTCTTGTGTGACCTATAGTAACCTCTCTTCCCTGTTACCACCCAGGTCTTGTGTGACCTATAGTAACCTCTCTTCCCTGTTACCACCCAGGTCTTGTGTGACCTATAGTAACCTCTCTTCCCTGTTACCACCCAGGTCTTGTGTGACCTATAGTAACCTTCCTTCCCTGTTACCACCCAGGTCTTGTGTGACCTATAGTAACCCCTCTTCCCTGTTAACACCCAGGTCTTACAGGAGAAGTATGGTGGATGGCAGAACGTCAGCATGGTGAACTATTTCAACGACTTTGCCAACTTATGCTTTGAGCGGTTTGGTGACAGAGTCAAATACTGGATCACCTTCAACAACCCATGGGTAAGACAATACATTATCCATAATACATGATCCATAACACATTGTATATAATACATTATCCATAATACATTATCCGTAATACATTGTATATAACACAGTATCCATAACACATTATCCAAAATACATTATCCATAACACATTGTATATAACACATTATCCAAAATACATGCTCTTAACACATTATCCATAATACATTATACAAAATACATTATCATAACACATTATCCATAATACATTATCCGTAATACATTGTATATAACACAGTATCCATAACACATTATCCAAAATACATTATCCATAACACATTGTATATAACACATTATCCAAAATACATGCTCTTAACACATTATCCATAATACATTATACAAAATACATTATCATAACACATTATCCATAACACATTATCCATAGCACATTATCCGATGGACACACAGGTTGTGTTCCAAATGACACCCTATTCCCCATATAGTGCACTAATGTTTACCTGGGCCCATAGAACTCTGGTCAAAAGTAATGCGCTATAAAGGGAATAGTGAGCCAGGGCCCATAGGACTGATCAAAAGTAGTGCACTATAAAGGGAATAGGGAGCCAGGGCCCATAGGACTGATCAAAAGTAGTGCACTATAAAGGGAATAGGGAGCCAGGGCCCATAGAACTCTGGTCAAAAGTAGTGCACTATAAAGGGAATAGGGAGCCAGGGCTCATAGGACTCTGATCAAAAGTAGCACACTATATAGGGGATAGGGTGCCATTTGGGAGACACACAGTATATGAACCATAATCTTCCAGAAAACTACTGTAGGTTAGCTTCACCATGAACCAGACCCAAATACATGTGTCAAATACTTTCAAATAGGCTTATTAGTATTTCAAAGTACTTGACACAATGTATTTTGACTCAGGACTTCCATAAACATGATAAGTCTTAGTGTACAGTAATGCAGTCTCTAGTATTTGTGTTTATAGTCTATTACTGTGGAGGATTATGAGACTGTGTTTATAGTCTAGTGCTGGGGAGGATTATGAGACTGTAGTCTAATGATGGGGAGGACTATGAGACTGTAGTCTAGTGCTGGGGAGGATTATGAGACTGTAGTCTAATGATGGGGAGGACTATGAGACTGTAGTCTAGTGCTGGGGAGGACTATGAGACTGTAGTCTAGTGCTGGGGAGGATTATGAGACTGTAGTCTAATGATGGGGAGGACTATGAGACTGTAGTCTAGTGCTGGGGAGGACTATGAGACTGTGTTTATAGTCTAGTGCTGGGGAGGGCTATGAGACTGTAGTCTAGTGCTGGGGAGGACTATGAGACTGTAGTCTAGTGATGGGGAGGACTATGAGACTGTAGTCTAGTGCTGGGGAGGACTATGAGACTGTAGTCTAGTGATGGGGAGGACTATGAGACTGTAGTCTAGTGCTGGGGAGGACTATGAGACTGTAGTCTAGTGATGGGGAGGACTATGAGACTGTAGTCTAGTGCTGGGGAGGACTATGAGACTGTAGTCTAGTGCTGGGGAGGACTATGAGACTGTAGTCTAGTGATGTGGAGGACTATGAGACTATAGTCTAGTGCTGGGGAGGACTATGAGACTGTAGTCTAGTGCTGGGGAGGACTATGAGACTGTAGTCTAGTGCTGGGGAGGACTATGAGACTGTAGTCTAGTGATGTGGAGGACTATGAGACTATAGTCTAGTGCTGGGGAGGACTATGAGACTGTAGTCTAGTGCTGGGGAGGACTAAGACTAGTCTAGTGCAGGGGAGGACTATGAGACTGTAGTCTAGTGCTGGGGAGGACTATGAGACTGTAGTCTAGTGCTGGGGAGGACTATGAGACTGTAGTCTAGTGCTGGGGAGGACTATGAGACTGTAGTCTAGTGATGGGGAGGACTATGAGACTGTAGTCTAGTGCTGGGGAGGACTATGAGACTGTAGTCTAGTGATGGGGAGGACTATGAGACTGTAGTCTAGTGCTGGGGAGGACTATGAGACTGTAGTCTAGTGATGGGGAGGACTATGAGACTGTAGTCTAGTGCAGGGGAGGACTATGAGACTGTAGTCTAGTGCTGGGGAGGACTATGAGACTGTAGTCTAGTGATGTGGAGGACTATGAGACTATAGTCTAGTGCTGGGGAGGACTATGAGACTGTAGTCTAGTGCTGGGGAGGACTATGAGACTGTAGTCTAGTGCTGGGGAGGACTATGAGACTGTAGTCTAGTGATGTGGAGGACTATGAGACTATAGTCTAGTGCTGGGGAGGACTATGAGACTGTAGTCTAGTGCTGGGGAGGACTAAGACTAGTCTAGTGCAGGGGAGGACTATGAGACTGTAGTCTAGTGCTGGGGAGGACTATGAGACTGTAGTCTAGTGCTGGGGAGGACTATGAGACTGTAGTCTAGTGATGTGGAGGACTATGAGACTGTAGTCTAGTGCTGGGGAGGACTATGAGACTGTAGTCTAGTGCTGGGGAGGACTATGAGACTGTAGTCTAGTGCTGGGGAGGACTATGAGACTGTAGTCTAGTGCTGGGGAGGACTATGAGACTGTAGTCTAGTGCTGTGGAGGACTATGAGACTGTGTTTATAGTCTAGTGATGGGGAGGACTATGAGACTGTAGTCTAGTGCTGGGGAGGACTATGAGACTGTAGTCTAGTGCTGGGGAGGACTATGAGACTGTAGTCTAGTGCTGTGGAGGACTATGAGACTGTAGTCTAGTGATGTGGAGGACTATGAGACTGTGTTTATAGTCTAGTGCTGTGGAGGACTATGAGACTGTAGTCTAGTGCTGGGGAGGACTATGAGACTGTAGTCTAGTGATGGGGAGGACTATGAGACTGTGTTTATAGTCTAGTGCTGTGGAGGACTATGAGACTGTAGTCTAGTGCTGTGGAGGACTATGAGACTGTGTTTATAGTCTAGTGCTGTGGAGGGCTATGAGACTGTGTTTATAGTCTAGTGCTGTGGAGGACTATGAGACTGTGTTTATAGTCTAGTGCTGTGGAGGACTATGAGACTGTGTTTATAGTCTAGTGCTGTGGAGGACTATGAGACTGTGTTTATAGTCTAGTGCTGGGGAGGACTATGAGACTGTGTTTGTAGTCTAGTGCTGGGGAGGATTATGAGACTGTAGTCTAATGATGGGGAGGACTATGAGACTGTGTTTATAGTCTAGTGCTGGGGAGGATTATGAGACTGTAGTCTAATGATGGGGAGGACTATGAGACTGTAGTCTAATGATGGGGAGGACTATGAGACTGTAGTCTAGTGCTGGGGAGGATTATGAGACTGTAGTCTAATGATGGGGAGGACTATGAGACTGTAGTCTAATGATGGGGAGGACTATGAGACTGTAGTCTAATGATGGGGAGGACTATGAGACTGTAGTCTAGTGATGGGGAGGACTATGAGACTGTGTTTGTAGTCTAGTGCTGTGGAGGACTATGAGACTGTGTTTATAGTCTAGTGCTGTGGAGGACTATGAGACTGTGTTTATAGTCTAGTGCTGTGGAGGACTATGAGACTGTAGTCTAATGATGTAGAGGACTATTAAACTGTGTTTGTAGTCTAGTGCTGTGGAGGACTATTACACTGTGTTTGTAGTCTAGTGCTGTGGAGGGCTATGAGACAGGAGAACATGCACCTGGACTGAAGATGAGAGGCACTGGGGCCTACAAAGCTGCCCACCACATTATCAAGGTAATCACTAATTGTTTATAATATAATTATATTTAATATTGTCAGTAATCTAATTCCATATATATGGGCCTAGTGTACTGTCTGTCCACTGATGCAGAATAATATATCATTTGAACAGGCACATGCTAAGGTTTGGCACACCTATGACACTCAATGGAGAAGCAAACAGAAAGGCTTGGTTGGGATCTCGTTGTTGGCAGACTGGGGGGAGCCAGTGGACATCACCAACCAGAGAGACATCGAGGCAGCAGAGAGATATGTCCAGTTCTACATGGGCTGGTTCGCTACACCCATCTTCAACGGGGACTACCCTCAGGTCATGAAAGACTACATCGGTAAGTCATGTATTGTCACAGCTAGGTGTTCCATTTCCACGAACAACCCACCGGGTTTAAATGAAGCTTGCCCGTTAGCCTGAGGCTAGTACGGTTCAGACCAGGCTAGTAGAAAATGTACCCAACTAACCCGCTAGCCTGAGGCTAGTACGGTTCAGATCAGGCTAGTAGAAAAAATACCCAACTAGCCCGCTAGCCTGAGGCTAGTACGGTTCAGATCAGGCTAGTATAAAAAATACCCAACTAGCCCGCTAGCCTGAGGCTAGTACTGTTCAGACCAGGCTAGTAGAAAATGTACCCAACTAACCCGCTAGCCTGAGGCTAGTACGTTTCAGACCAGGCTAGTAGAAAAAATACCCAACTAGCACGCTAGCCTGAGGCTAGTACTGTTCAGACCAGGCTAGTATAAAATGTACCCAATTAGCCCACCGGCTGTCTTTTGAAATATTGAATGGCACAGATTATAGACGCGGGATAGAAAAAGAAATGGTGGTTTACACTCCAAAAGGGTTCTTCAGCTGTCCCCATAGGAGAACCCTTTTTGGTTCCAGGTAGAACTCTTTTGTGTTCCATGTAGAACCCTCTGTGGAAAGGGTTTTTACGTGGAACCCAAAAGGGTTCTTCAAAGAGGTCTCATATGGGGACAGACAAAGAACCATTTCAGGTTCTAGATTATTTTCTGCATGTACTTGCCTGGTTGGCCAGTGTCCAAAATCCCTGCCTATATGTAACAGGATATAGAAACGTATACGTGTCACCGTCACACCTGATGTCTCTTTCCACACAGACAAGATGAGGGCCTCCCTGTCTTCTCCTCCCAATGTTAGGGTTAAGGGTCAAAGGTCATGGTGTAATCTGGTCAATCTCTCTGGTCTTCAGGTAGGAAGAGTGCCCAGCAGGGTCTGGGTAGCTCTTGCCTCCCCTTCTCTCCTCCCAATGTTAGGGTTAGAGGTCAAAGGTCATAGTGTAATCTGGTCTCTCTCTCTCTCTGGTCTCCAGGTAGGAAGAGTGCCCAGCAGGGTCTAGGAACCTCCCGTCTCCCCGTCTTCTCTTCCCAGGAGAAGAGTTACATCAAGGGCACCTGTGACTTCCTGGGTATTGGCCACTTCACCACGCGCTATATCACCCAGAAGAACTACCCGTCTGGCCGCGGGAACAGCTACTTCACCGACCGTGACCTGGTGGAGCTGGTGGACCCTCGCTGGCCCGACCCCGGCTCTGAGTGGCTCTACTCTGTCCCCTGGGGATTCAGACGCCTGCTTAACTTCGTCAAGGTATAATACACTACTGTTAGTGTGGGCAGGTCCTACCAGCCAGACTTGGGTTAAATACATGATGTATTTGGTCAAAACAACTTTCCACTACTTCCAGGTGGGTTTGGAGGTGTGCTTGATTCAGTGTGGAGTTTGTACTTTATTTTACTTTATGCATTTGACCCCGATCTGCGGAAACATTCACACCTTCTTCCTTGTTTGACAAACTCCCTCCCCACATCGTCTCCCTGTCTCCTCCCGACCCTGTCTCCCTGTCTCCTCCCGACCCTGTCTCCCTGTCTCCTCCCGACCCTGTCTCCCTGTCTCCTCCCGACCCTGTCTCCTCCTGACCCTGTCTCCCTGTCTCCTCCCGACCCTGTCTCCCTGTCTCTCCTCCCGACTCTGTCTCCCTGTCTCCTCCCGACCCTGTCTCCCTGTCTCCTCCCGACCCTGTCTCCCTGTCTCCTCCCGACCCTGTCTCCCTGTCTCCCTGTCTCCTCCCGACCCTGTCTCCTCCTGACCCTGTCTCCCTGTCTCCTCCCGACCCTGTCTCCCTGTCTCCTCCGGACCCTGTCTCCTCCCGACCCTGTCTCCCTGTCTCCTCCGGACCCTGTCTCCCTCCGACCCTGTCTCCCTGTCTCCTCCCGACCCTGTCTCCTCCCGACCCTGTCTCCTCCCGACCCTGTCTCCTCCTGACCCTGTCTCCCTGTCTCCTCCCGACCCTGTCTCCCTGTCTCACCACCCTGTCTCCTCCCAACCCTGTCTCCCTGTCTCCTCCCGACCGTCTCCCTGTCTCCTCCCGACCCTGTCTCCCTGTCTCCTCCCGACCCTGTCTCCCTGTCTCCTTCCGACCCTGTCTCCCTGTCTCCTCCCGACCCTGTCTCCCTGTCTCACCACCCTGTCTCCTCCCGACCGTCTCCCTGTCTCCTCCCGACCCTGTCTCCCTGTCTCCTCCGGACCCTGTCTCCTCCCGACCCTGTCTCCCTGTCTCCTCCGGACCCTGTCTCCTCCCGACCCTGTCTCCCTGTCTCCTCCCGACCCTGTCTCCCTGTCTCCTCCGGACCCTGTCTCCTCCCGACCGTCTCCCTGTCTCCTCCCGACCCTGTCTCCCTGTCTCCTCCCGACCCTGTCTCCCTGTCTCCTCCCGACCCTGTCTCCCTGTCTCCTCCCGACCCTGTCTCCTCCCGACCCTGTCTCCCTGTCTCCTCCCGACCCTGTCTCCTCCTGACCCTGTCTCCCTGTCTCCTCCCGACCCTGTCTCCCTGTTTCCTCCTGACCCTGTCTCCCTGTCTCCACCCGACCCTGTCTCCCTGTCTCCTCCTGACCCTGTCTCCCTGTCTCCTCCTGACCCTGTCTCCCTGTGTCCACCCGACCCTGTCTCCCTGTCTCCTCCCGATCCTGTCTCCTCCCGACCCTGTCTCCCTGTCTCTCCACTAGACCCAGTATGGGAACCCCATGATCTACGTGACAGAGAATGGGGTGTCAGAGAAGGTGCAGAGGTGCACAGACCTGTGTGATGAATGGAGGATGCAGTACTTCAAGGATTACATCAATGAGATGCTCAAGGGTGAGGAACCGATCTATCAGAGGAAATCACATCCTCTTCATATTACCTTGAAGAAAGGTTTAGTACACTGTAGAGGAAATGATAACCTGTTTATATTACCTTGAAAAAAGGTTTAGTACACCGTAGAGGAAATAACATCCAATAACAGGTTTAGTAGAGAAAATAATCTAATATTATAGAGGTTTAGTAAAACGTTCATTTTTCTTTATAACAAGTAATTGTTTTAGTGAACTGGCATCATTTTAGGACAAAACAGGTGTTTTGAGTGTGTTTGAGGTTTCACTGTCTACTCTATTGATACTGGGCAAGTGAACTCCTATAGCACCCTCTGCTGGTCTTTTCTCCACATGACAGCCCTTAAGGACGGAGTGAACGTGAAGGGTTACACAGCCTGGTCGCTGCTGGACAAGTTTGAGTGGGACGAAGGCTTCTCTGAGAGGTTTGGCCTGTTCTACGTGGACTTCCTCAACAAGAATAAACCACGTTACCCAAAAGCCTCTGTTCAGTACTACAAACGCATCATCAGCTCCAATGGATTCCCCAACCAGAGAGAGGTACAGTCAGTCACAGACACCTTGTACACACCTGATATAGGCCTATTCTATTTGGTTCACAACCGTTTAAGTTTTCTTCAAAGTTTTCCACTGTGCTATTTTGTGACAGACTTTTTTTTAATGGGTTGTATTAATACATATTGATTGGTTGGTTGATTGGTTGGTTGGTTAATTAATACATGGTCTCTGTACAGGTGGAGAGCTGGAGAAGGAAAGCCACAGAGACGTGCTCCTCCAGTAACCAGCTGCTAGCTGCAGGTCAGTACAGAATACTACACTAGACCCCAACACCACCAGACCCCAACGCCCCCAGACCCCAACACCACCAGACCCCAACGCCCCCAGACCCCAACACAGAGAGACCCCAACGCCCTCAGACCCCAACACCACCAGACCCCAACGCCCTCAGACCCCAACACCACCAGACCCCAACGCCCCCAGACCCCAACGCCCCCAGACCCCAACGCCCCCAGATCCCAACGCCCCCAGACCCCAACACAGAGAGACCCCAACGCCCTCAGACCCCAACACCACCAGACCCCAACGCCCTTAGACCCCAACACCACCAGACCCCAACGCCCTCAGACCCCAACACCACCAGACCCCAACGCCCCCAGACCCCAACACAGAGAGACCCCAACGCCCTCAGACCCCAACACAGACAGACCCCAACACAGACAGACCCCAACGCCCCAACACAGACAGACCCCAACACCACCAAACCCCAACACAGACAGACCCCAACACCACCAGACCCCAACACAGACAGACCCCAACGCCCCCAGACCCCAACACCCCCAGACCCCAACACCACCAAACCCCAACACCGCCAGACCCCAACACCACCAGACCCCAACACCACCAGACCCCAACACCACCAGACCCCAACACCCCCAGACGCCAACACAGACAGACCCCAACGCCACCAGACCCCAACACCACCAGACCCCAACACCACCAGACCCCAACACCGACAGATCCCAACACCACCAGATCCCAACACCACCAGACCCCAACACCACCAGACCCCAACACCGACAGACCCCAACACCACCAGATCCCAACACCACCAGACCCCAACGCCACCAGACCCCAACACAGACAGACCCCAACACCACCAGACCCCAACGCCACCAGACCCCAACACAGACAGACCCCAACACCACCAGACCCCAACACCACCAGACCCCAACACCACCAGACCCTAACACCACCAGACCCCAACACCACCAGACCCCAACACCACCAGACCCCAACACCGACAGACCCCAACACCGCCAGACCCCAACACCACCAGACCCCAACACCACCAGACCCCAACACCACCAGACCCCAACACCACCAGACCCCAACACCACCAGACCCCAACACAGACAGACCCCAACACCACCAGACCCCAACACCGACAGATCCCAACACCACCAGACCCCAACACCACCAGACCCCAACACCGACAGACCCCAACACCACCAGATCCCAACACCACCAGACCCCAACGCCACCAGACCCCAACGCCACCAGACCCCAACACAGACAGACCCCAACACCACCAGACCCCAACGCCACCAGACCCCAACACAGACAGACCCCAACACCACCAGACCCCAACACCACCAGACCCCAACACCACCAGACCCCTGGCTCAAAGACATCATGGCAAAGACTTTCCAATACTTGAGCTGCGATTTACTTGATTTAGTAAGCCCCAGTACAATGGACTCAATAGAATAGTCCCAAAAATGCAAACTACAATCTAAATCAAGCACATACTTTAAAACTTGAACTATTTGAAAATATTTTACATAATGTATGTCACTCAGCTTCAACAACTTCAGCATGCAGGGACATCGGGTTGAATCTGGCTGCCGGGGCAAACAAAGGAACATTCTGACTCTAATTGGCACTTTTCAACAAATAGTTGAACTACAAATAGTTGAACAACAAATAGTTGAACAACAAAACTACACGGGAAGACATTCTCTAACAGGACTTTTCTTTGTTTGCTCCTCCAGCTAGAAGAAAGTCCCAGCAGGACAATAAGGAACAGGCAGGGATGCCAAAGGTTTGGCCAGTGCATGATGAAGTTTAGGTAGGCCTACTTAGGACTCCATTACTTCTTCTTTTGATTGACTGACTGGTGTGTAGCAGACCTGGGTAGGAAATACATTCACCAAATACTTTTCAAATCATTTCAAGTATTGAATTTGAGTTGTGGTTGATTTAGCACTTATCGGACTATTCGCTATTTGCTGCTGAGTACATTTCTGCTAGTAATGCAAAGTGGTGTAGTCACCAATGTGTTATTATACAAAATGGAGCCTCTGTTTGCCCTTTAGGGTGTAGGCCGGGTTACTGTTAGGGTTTTATAAAAACATTTAATTTATTTATTGTTTTCAATGATTATTCCAGATCCGTTGACAAGCCACATGGAGATGGTAACAGAGATCGTGGTTCCTACAGTGTGTACTCTCTGTATTCTCCTGGCTGCTGTCTTCCTCATGTTCCTGCTGCGTGGACGCTTCTAGAACACGCCTGTCTTCCTCATGTTCCTGCTGCGTGGACGCTTCTAGAACACTGTCTTCCTCATGTTCCTGCTGCGTGGACGCTTCTAGAACACTGCTGTCTTCCTCATGTTCCTGCTGCGTGGACGCTTCTAGAACCCAGCTGTCTTCCTCATGTTCCTGCTGCGTGGACGCTTCTAGAACACTGCTGTCTTCCTCATGTTCCTGCTGCGTGGACAATGATAGCTGTATTTTTTATTACACACAGTTCATCTCTTTTATATACATATTGCAACAGATACAAACCTGGACACCGGACACATGTTAAAATGGAACAATAGCTATTCCATGTTAATAAAGTGTTAGCATGCATTATTATCTGTATCTTGAAAATCTAATTAAATTGCAATAAAGATTGTACAACCTGTTAGGGAACTGTTTGACTCCTTATATGCTGCAGGTGTTGTAGAGAGAATTTATTAGAAGAGGAGTCTTCAGCACCTTATATAATAGGCTATACAGTATCTACACTATAGTTTTGTTTGAAACCTTAAGACTAGGCTTTAGCTCAGCAGGATAACATAGTCTTGCAGCATAATAATATAAATGATCATATTGTAATCTGATTTCCAGATTTCATTAAGCAAGTACTTGTGTATGTGTAAACCTGTAAACAGACAGTATTGATCTGAATGAATTTGCCCACGTAACGTTTATGAGGGGACAAAGTTTCAAAACCCTGTTTTATCGGAAAACATTCATAGTGAAAGTTAGTGAAAGTTAGAAAAGAACAAGCCACAGAAAGCAAGAGCAAGTGACACAATTCTGTCGGGTAAAATTGGTAGGCTTCTCTCAGGTAAGTAAACTTAACAAAAAAAGAAACGTCCCTTTTTCAAGACCCTGTCTTTCAAAGATAATTCCTAAAAATCCAAATAACTTTACAGATCTTCATTGTAAAGGGTTTAAACACTTTCCCATGTTTGTTCAATGAACCATAAACAATGAATGAACAAGCACCTGTAGAACGGTCGTTAAGACACTAACTGCTTACAGACGGTAGGCAATTAAGGTCACAGTTATGAACACTAAAGAGGCCTTTCTACTGACTCTGAAAAACACCAAAAGAAAGATGCCCAGGGTCCCTGCTCATGTGCGTGAATGTGCCTTAGACATGCTGCAAGGACGCATGAGGACTGCAGATGTGGCCAGGGCAATAAATTGCAATGTCCGTACTGTGAGACGGCTAAGACAGCACTCTTCATTGACGAGTCGCGGTTTTGTCTCACCAGGGGTGATGGTCATATTTGCGTTTATCGTCGAAGGAATGAGCGTTACACTGAGGCCTGTACTCTGGAGCGGGATCGATTTGGAGGTGGAGGGTCAGTCATGGTCTGGGGCGGTGTCACAGCATCATCGGACTGAGCTTGATGTCATTGCAGAAAATCTCAATGCTGTGCGTTACAGAGAAGACATCCTCCTCCCTCATGTAATACCCTTCCTGCAGGCTCATCCTGACATGACCCTCCAGCATGACAATGCCACCAGCCATACTGCTCGTTCTGTGCGTGAATTCTTGCAAGACAGGAATGTCAGTGTTCTGCCATGGCCAGCGAAAAGCCCAGATCTCAATCCCATTGAGCACGTCTGGGACCTGCTGGATCGGAGGGTGAGGGCTAGGGACATTCCCCCCCAGAAATGTCTGGGAACTTGCAGGTGCCTTGGTGGGGTAACATCTCACAGCAAGAACTGGCAAATCTGGTGCAGTCCACGAGGAGATGCAATGCAATACTTAATGCAGCTGGTGGCCACATCAGATACCGACTGTTACTTTTGAATACGAAGGAGCGAGGAGGGTAACCTTTGACCATGTATTATTTGATCTGACTTTATTAAACAACACCATTCACCAGAGTAGCCTGTAATTCTCTGTAGATCAGAGAATGTGTGTAATGTAGATAATTCTGCACATGCGGCAGAAGCTCAGATATGTTGCTATTGGGAAGAGGGTTCCAGAGAATTCGGGAAATGCAGCTTCTCCGTAATTAGTATTCTAATTAACAGAATATAATAGCATAGTATAACGCTACTCCAAGACAAAAAAACACCACATAATTTCAGGTTGATTGTGCGAATGGTCGCATTTCTCTCATGAGGCACGCCACTAGGTAAAATCTGTGCTTTGATTGAAACAGAACAGTTACAATAGGCCAACAGTTAGTTAACGGCAGTTACTCTGGTAGCTATGTCTAATAAGGTGGAAATCATATTTTTTTTTGCCATTACATAGTCCCTTACATGACATTCCAGACATATAGAAGAGAGCAGTGTAACCAAAACCCCCTTTTCTATTCCCAACACGAACAGATAGTTTGACGACACATGATTGGCTCTTGGTACAAGGAAGCAAACAGTTGATTGGTTCATTGCAAAAAACCCGGCAGAAGACAAAAGTGGACAAACAAAAATAACACAGTAACCACTGGAATAGCAACTGTTCACTTGCCAGGTAAAGTGCCCCGACTATAGTTCTTCTCCACATACTAACGACGACACTGTCTTATCATGTATTTCCCGCATCACATTGATGGGATGTCGCTTAATTTGTTGAATCTTATCAGTTTCCCCGCAACAAACAATTAGCTAGCTAGCATAGCGCGGCAACGAGCTACTACGCTATCTACAGTAGGTTACTCATGAAAGCTGGACAAGTGAATTAGTTGCTAGCCAATCTATCTAGAAGCCTGGCTTTTTATTCGGGTTACGACGGTCTGTTTATCTGTGTTGTAAACGTTGATTCCTCACGCTTTGATTTGTGTAACTAATATTGCACCTAGCTAGCTAACTTGGCTAAATTAGGTCATAGAATGTGAGCCAACCAGTCGGTAAGTTATTAGCTAACGTTAGCTAGTAAAACTCAGAATGACACTGGCTGTAAAGTAGGTGCAGAAGCCAGTGTTACAAAATGTCTCTTAGTCCTTGATCATGACTCTGTTCCAATACATTACACATAAGTCATTGGACGAAGGCGTTTTCTACAAGGGGGGAGTTTTAAGATCCCAACGCTCAGTCTGAACATTAACACGCGTCGCTGTTTTGGAAGAATAAGGAACTTATCTTTCATATCAGCGAGAACAATTTGTCAAAATTGAATTGATACGGGCCCTGTTATGGTTAGTGTTCCCCACACGGCCATTTCTCCATGTTACAGCGCTTGTTTACGGAAGACGAGGCAACAACCTGTGCTAATTAGCCATATACCATGCTCCAACACCTGTGTGGAAGTGTAACTCTGGAAGTGTAGTTTAGTCGGGTAGAGGCACCCATAGCTGTAAAGAGCTGTTCAAAACGGCTACAGCAGGTTTTCAAAACTGCTGCAGGAACCCCTGTTTATACTTCTATTGGTCCATTTTTAAGCTACACATTTTTAAGCTATGACTCCGGTAGGCAGAGGCTCTCCAGTACACTAGGTGACGGTAATACACCATAACGTTGGATGCCGACCGCCGATAAATCCCACAGAAGAAGGAAGCGAGGGGGACAACGGTAGCTAACTATAGCTAGTACACACCGGTAGACAGTGTCCTTCGTCCCTGCCTGTCGGCCACTGTTTTCCTGCAGTTCTGTTAAAGACGGCGAGGGACACAGTGTGTTAGCTTAGCCAGCTTGTCCTAAGGAGGACTCATGTACACAGGAGGCGGGAGCGACACAGTGTGCTGGCTAGTAGACAGTGTCGCCCCCTCCTGCTCTGTATTGGAGTAGCTAGCGGTAGGTCGACACCTCTAGACAGAGTCCTTCGCCCCAGTCTGTCGGGCACGGTTTTCTCCGATACACAACAGGCGAGATGCGGGGTCTTGACCCTGTTTAACACATGTTTCCAAAGCCTTATCGCAAGTGACGATTATTGCATTTTCTAAACATTAAAACACAACGTTGGGACTGTAGGGGGGAGGCAGAATGGCCGACGACTGTAGGGGGGAGGCAGAATGGCCGACGACTGTAGGGGGGAGGCATTTCACTGTACTCGTGAACATGACAATAAAACGTCAAATGTAATCTCCCTCTTCTTCCTTGCAGGAGCCCAGTGATAAATGAACCATGGCTGAGCCAATGGAGAATGGCTTGTTTGACATTCCTGACTATGACAACATAGATGACGAGACCTTTCCTCCTCTGCCCCCTCCCTTCTCACCAGGAGAGGGAGGAGATCCTTTTACAGGTGAGGACAATGACAACTATAGCTCACCAGTACCTAGCCTGGTTCCACATCTGGTTGTGCTATTTTGCTTATGATGATCTGGGACCAGACTACACACTCAATACCCAACACAAACCTGTGTGCCTACAGGTAGACTGATATGACATCATCATTATTATTATTATATACACAGCTGGGAGACTTCCTGCTTACTGACATCACGGACAATATAATGGGTAGATATAGATATGACATCATCATTATTATTATTGTTATATACACAGCTGGGAGACTTCCTGCTTACTGACATCACGGACAATATAATGGGTAGATATAGATATGACATCATCATTATTATTGTTATATACACAGCTGGGAGACTTCCTGCTTACTGACATCACGGACAATATAATGGGTCGATATACTTTCCATTGATGGCTGTTGACGTTGTTCAGGGGAGGAGGACGGAGAGATCTCCAAGCTGGCCGAAGTCCCTGCTGCCAAGAGGAGAGGCGTCAAGAGACCACAGCCTAAACTGGACTCTCAGAGGTACGTGTCTATTAGACTGGAGACGGGCAGAAATTAGCGTTTTGGATCAGGAACCTCTCTACAAGCCAGAATGATGAATAAAATGATATTGTTGCATACTTTACCGGTTGTCTGTGTAACGGATGTGAAATGGCTAGCTAGTTAGCGTGTACGCGCTAATAGCGTTTCAATCAGTTACATCACTTGCTATGAAACCTAGAAGTAGTGGTTCCCCTTGCTCTGCAAGGGCCGCGGCTTTTGTGGAGCGATGGGTAACGACGCTTCGTGGGCGACTGTTGTTGATGTGTGCAGAGGGTCCCTGGTTCGCGCCCGAGGTCGGGGCGAAGGGACGTACTAAAGTTATACTGTTACATCCGTGTGGCTGGTCGTTTTGATGGTAGAAACGTGAGACAATATATTTCACAGGAAAGTATAATTACATCAACTGTTCAAAGCGCTGGTAGTGTGTTCAGATTTCTATCACGTCAAGCATGTAGCAGAACCATGTCAACAGGCTGGGCTAGTGTGCATGTAGCAGAACCATGTCAACAGGCTGGGCTAGTGTGCATGCAGCAGAACCATGTCAACAGGCTGGGCTAGTGTGCATGTAGCAGAACCATGTAAACAGGCTGGGCCAGTGTGCATGTAGCAGAACCATGTAAACAGGCTGGGCTAGTGTGCATGTAGCAGAACCATGTAAACAGGCTGGGCTAGTGTGCATGTAGCAGAACCATGTCAACAGGCTGGGCTAGTGTGCATGTAGCAGAACCATGTAAACAGGCTGGGCTAGTGTGCATGTAGCAGAACCATGTAAACAGGCTGGGCTAGTGTGCATGTAGCAGAACCATGTAAACAGGCTGGGCTAGTGTGCATGTAGCAGAGCCATGTAAACAGGCTGGGCTAGTGTGCATGCAGCAGAACCATGTAAACAGGCTGGGCTAGTGTGCATGTAGCAGAACCATGTAAACAGGCTGGGCTAGTGTGCATGTAGCAGAACCATGTCAACAGGCTGGGCTAGTGTGCATGCAGCAGAACCATGTCAACAGGCTGGGCTAGTGTGCATGTAGCAGAACCATGTAAACAGGCTGGGCCAGTGTGCATGTAGCAGAACCATGTAAACAGGCTGGGCTAGTGTGCATGTAGCAGAACCATGTAAACAGGCTGGGCTAGTGTGCATGTAGCAGAACCATGTCAACAGGCTGGGCTAGTGTGCATGTAGCAGAACCATGTAAACAGGCTGGGCTAGTGTGCATGTAGCAGAACCATGTAAACAGGCTGGGCTAGTGTGCATGTAGCAGAACCATGTAAACAGGCTGGGCTAGTGTGCATGTAGCAGAACCATGTAAACAGGCTGGGCTAGTGTGCATGCAGCAGAACCATGTAAACAGGCTGGGCTAGTGTGCATGTAGCAGAACCATGTAAACAGGCTGGGCTAGTGTGCATGTAGCAGAACCATGTCAACAGGCTGGGCTAGTGTGCATGCAGCAGAACCATGTCAACAGGCTGGGCTAGTGTGCATGTAGCAGAACCATGTCAACAGGCTGGGCTAGTGTGCATGCAGCAGAACCATGTCAACAGGCTGGGCTAGTGTGCATGTAGCAGAACCATGTAAACAGGCTGGGCTAGTGTGCATGCAGCAGAACCATGTAAACAGGCTGGGCTAGTGTGCATGCAGCAGAACCATGTAAACAGGCTGGGCTAGTGTGCATGTAGCAGAACCATGTAAACAGGCTGGGCCAGTGTGCATGTAGCAGAACCATGTAAACAGGCTGGGCTAGTGTGCATGTAGCAGAACCATGTAAACAGGCTGGGCTAGTGTGCATACAGCAGAACCATGTAAACAGGCTGGGCTAGTGTGCATGTAGCAGAACCATGTAAACAGGCTGGACCAGTGTGCATACAGCAGAACCATGTAAACAGGCTGGGCTAGTGTGCATACAGCAGAACCATGTAAACAGGCTGGGCTAGTGTGCATGCAGCAGAACCATGTAAACAGGCTGGGCTAGTGTGCATGCAGCAGAACCATGTAAACAGGCTGGGCTAGTGTGCATGCGTCTCCTGCATGCATCAGGTGAAATATGAACACACAACCAGCGATTTGAACAGTTGTGTAATTCTACTTTCCTGTGGATATATTGAGTACGGTTACATGCACACAATAATGTGATTTTATTATGGATAGTCAAATTTAACGGTTCGATTTTAAAACGTTTACATGCTTTGTAAGAAGAATGATTTCCCTAATAACTCTGTTTCCATGGAGACGTCTGAAAAGGCTACCTGAGGTCTCTGATAAATGCAGATCATCAACCAGTCTAAATTAACATTCTAACACAGCGAACATGTTATTTTTTGAGAAGCATATTTGATTCTGAGTTGGGACATTATAAAGTTTGTACGTGAGAACTATTTCTAAAAACCCGTATATTCAGTTGTTCCGAACTCACTTCACTAAAGATGGAGGCTCTCGGCTGGTGCCAGAACAGGTGCAGATCAAATACACCACTGGAACGCCGTTTTAAGGTGTTTACACGCCCTAATAATTTGAAGGATTACTCAGAAAACCAGGTGTTTTAATCGGCGTATGTTTACTTCAATTATGACCTTACGCCGATTTAAGATAATCAGAGTAAGGTGTTTACATGACTAATGCCATACTCGACCTTCTGACATAATCAGTTTAATATCAAAATGTTATTGTGCATGTAAACATAGTCATTGTCTCACGTTCCTACCTGCAAAAGGACCAACCACACAGACAACCGGTAAAGTAAGTTCAAATATGATTGTATTCAACATTTATAGTTTGTACGGGTCATGAGAGAGAGAGAGAGAGAGAACTTTCCTAATCCAAACGCTCATTTATGCCCGACCATGAAAATCAATGTCTGGTTTTGTAGGGTTTCGGCATATTGTCCCTGTTCTGTAACAATCAAAGGACTTTAAAAAACACAAAGGTTTTGATGATCAAATCATTGTTGATTCTCTTTGTCTTTGCAGCAACATTGCAGAGCTGTTTGATGTTTGACGTTCAATAGCCAGTGTTTTTGTGAACATGTTTTACTCCAGGCTGACATCAGAAAGAGGTCTTCCGGCTCTTCGCACCCTGTTTGACAACGTTCATTTCAAAGGCAAAGGACATGAGGTAAAGGCCAACAGCAGATTCAAGTATTGTGTCTGTTGGGCAGATGGGTCTGTTTTGTCCGTTTGTTTTACTCAAAGTGAAATGCATCGATGATTGCCGACAGGTTACCCAGTTGACTCCCACAGCAGCTAAAGGGTGTGTTGTCGTATGTGTGTTTTCCACCAGGCTGAGGACTTGCGGGTGCTGATGCAGAGGATGGAGAACTGGGCTCACAGGCTGTACCCCAAACTACAGTTTGAAGACTTCATAGACAAACTGGAGACACTAGGCAGCAAGAAAGAAGTCCAGGTCAGACTGACAGGCCCTTGTTGTTATGACAACATCCAGGTCAGACTGACAGGCCCTTGTTGTTATAACAACATCCAGGTCAGACTGACAGGCCCTTGTTGTTATAACAACATCCAGGTCAGACTGACAGGCCCTTGTTGTTATAACCAACGTCCAGGTCAGACTGACAGGCCCTTGTTGTTATAACAACATCCAGGTCAGACTGACAGGCCCTTGTTGTTATAACAACATCCAGGTCAGACTGACAGGCCCTTGTTGTTATAACCAGCGTCCAGGTCAGACTGACAGGCCCTTGTTGTTATAACCAACATCCAGGTCAGACTGACAGGCCCTTGTTGTTATAACCAACATCCAGGTCAGACTGACACGCCCTTGTTGTTATAACCAACATCCAGGTCAGACTGACAGGCCCTTGTTGTTATAACAACATCCAGGTCAGACTGACACGCCCTTGTTGTTATAACCAACATCCAGGTCAGACTGACACACCCTTGTTGTTATAACCAACATCCAGGTCAGACTGACAGGCCCTTGTTGTTATAACCAACATCCAGGTCAGACTGACAGGCCCTTGTTGTTATAACCAACATCCAGGTCAGACTGACAGGCCCTTGTTGTTATAACAACATCCAGGTCAGACCGACACACCCTTGTTGTTATAACAACATCCAGGTCAGACTGACAGGCCCTTGTTGTTATAACAACATCCAGGTCAGACCGACAGGCCCTTGTTGTTATAACCAACGTCCAGGTCAGACTGACAGGCCCTTGTTATAAACAACATCCAGGTCAGACCGACAGGCCCTTGTTGTTATAAACAACATCCAGGTCAGACTGACAGGCCCTTGTTGTTATAACCTACATCCAGGTCAGACTGACAGGCCCTTGTTGTTATAACAACGTCCAGGTCAGACTGACAGGCCCTTGTTGTTATAACAACATCCAGGTCAGACTGACAGGCCCTTGTTGTTATAACAACATCCAGGTCAGACTGACAGGCCCTTGTTGTTATAACAACATCCAGGTCAGACTGACAGGCCCTTGTTGTTATAACAACATCCAGGTCAGACTGACAGGCCCTTGTTGTTATAACAACATCCAGGTCAGACTGACAGGCCCTTGTTGTTATAACAACATCCAGGTCAGACTGACAGGCCCTTGTTGTTATAACCAACGTCCAGGTCAGACTGACAGGCCCTTGTTGTTATAACCAACGTCCAGGTCAGACTGACAGGCCCTTGTTGTTATAACCAACGTCCAGGTCAGACTGACAGGCCCTTGTTGTTATAACAACGTCCAGGTCAGACTGACAGGCCCTTGTTGTTATAACAACGTCCAGGTCAGACTGACAGGCCCTTGTTATAACAACGTCCAGGTCAGACTGACAGGCCCTTGTTGTTATAACAACGTCCAGGTCAGACTGACAGGCCCTCGTTGTTATAACAACGTCCAGGTCAGACTGACAGGCCCTCGTTGTTATAACAACGTCCAGGTCAGACTGACAGGCCCTTGTTGTTATAACAACATCCAGGTCAGACTGACAGGCCCTTGTTGTTATAACAACATCCAGGTCAGACTGACAGGCCCTTGTTGTTATAACAACGTCCTGAAGCGTGGTGATGTCAGTGGAAGTAGTAAGGATGTTGATCTGAATGTGTTATTTCTCAGACGTGTCTCAAGAGAATACGGTTGGACATGCCGCTGATACATGAAGACTTCATAGGAGACGACGGTGAGAGAACAACGTCACCAACTACATTTAGTGTCGGAAAGGATTCACTATGTGTCACGTGACTCAGAGCGGGAGTGCTGATTTTAGGATCAGTTTTACCTTGTTCACAACAATGAATAAGATTATACGTACAGGGAGGACCTGATCCTAGATCAGAACTCCTACTCTGAGACGCTTAACACATACAGTCCCAGATCAATAGTAGTATTGGTGTCTAGAGGTAGATATGACACAGTCCCAGATCAATAGTAGTAGTGTCTAGAGGTAGATATGACACAGTCCCAGATCAATAGTAGTATTGGTGTCTAGAGGTAGATATGACACAGTCCCAGATCAATAGTAGTATTGTCTAGAGGTAGATATGATGTAGTAGTAGATTTGTATTGGTTTCTAGCAGTCATAAACTGATTTTACAAAATTAGATTTGGCATTCGGTATTCTAATTGACCAATCTCCATCGATCCAGGTGAGGACGACGCCGTGGCTTCGAGAGACGGACGTGTCGTCAACCATGACGACCCAGACCCGTTTGGAGACGGGGGTTTCGCCGAAGACCCCCCAGGACTGGTCCCCTCGACCCCAGCCGCTGCCCCCTCCCTGGTCCCTTCCTCCCAGGCTGGCCCGGTCCACTCCACCCCAGCCCCCTCCCTGGTCCCTTCCTCCCAGGCTGGCCCGGTCCACTCCACCCCAGCCCCCTCCCTGGTCCCTTCCTCCCAGGCTGGCCCGGTCCACTCCACCCCAGCCCCCTCCCTGACAGAGGAACAGCAGAGACGTATAGAACTCAACAAACGGCTTGCCTTAGAGAGGAGACTGGCCCGCATGCAGCAACACACAGGTCAGACACTACATCACACAGGTCAGACACTACATCACACAGGTCAGACACTACATCACACAGGTCAGACACTACATCACACAGGTCAGACACTACATCACACAGGTCAGACACTACATCACACAGGTCAGACACTACATCACACAGGTCAGACGCTACATCACACAGGTCAGACGCTACATCACACAGGTCAGACGCTACATCACACAGGTCAGACGCTACATCACACAGGTCAGACGCTACATCACACAGGTCAGACGCTACATCACACAGGTCAGACGCTACATCACACAGGTCAGACGCTACATCACACAGGTCAGACACTACATCACACTCAGGCAGACATTTTGTTCAGTCCAAAACATCTAAGCTACCTGACGTTGAGCTTGTTGGTGAGGATCGGCCTGATCAAGCGACAATCACTCATCTATTTGGGATGTGAGATGGTTTTGTAGATCAGTGATGGGCTGAGCCTGGCTTGTTCTGGTTGACTCTGGCTTGTTCTGGTTGACTCTGGCTTGTTCTGGTTGACTCTGTCTTGTTCTGGTTGACTCTGTCTTGTTCTGGTTGACTCTGGCTTGTTCAGGCTGAGCCTGGCTTGTTCAGGCTGAGCCTGGCTTGTTCAGGTTGACTAACTTCATGTGCTGCATCGTTGACAATCCAATACATACATTTCCATTTTAAAGGGTAAAATGGAGGTCAATAAAGTTTCTCCCTCCCTCTCTCAGATGGCTCCCAGGAGATGGCCACCCAGTCAGCAGACGGACCCTCTACCTCCCAGTCCCAGGAGATGGCCTCCCCAGTCAGCAGACAGACCCTCTACCTCCCAGTGCCAGGAGATGGCCACCCAGTCAGCAGACGGACACTCTACCTCCCAGTCCCAGGAGATGGCCACCCAGTCAGCAGACGGACCATCTACCTCCCAGTCCCAGGAGATGGCCACCCAGTCAGCAGACGGACCATCTACCTCCCAGTCCCAGGAGATGGCCACCCAGTCAGCAGACGGACCATCTACCTCCCAGTCCCAGGAGATGGCCTCCACCCAGTCAGCAGACGGACCCTCTACCTCCCAGTCCCAGGAGATGGCCACCCAGTCAGCAGACGGACCCTCTACCTCCCAGTCCCAGGAGATGGCCACCCAGTCAGCAGACGGACCCTCTACCTCCCAGTCCCAGGAGATGGCCACCCAGTCAGCAGACGGACCATCTACCTCCCAGTCCCAGGAGATGGCCACCCAGTCAGCAGATGGACCCTCTACCTCCCAGTCCCAGGAGATGGCCACCCAGTCAGCAGACGGACCATCTACCTCCCAGTCCCAGGAGATGGCCACCCAGTCAGCAGACGGACCCTCTACCTCCCAGTCCCAGGAGATGGCCACCCAGTCAGCAGACGGACCATCTACCTCCCAGTCCCAGGAGATGGCCACCCAGTCAGCAGACGGACCCTCCACCAGGTCCTCCTCACACCCCTTCCCCAGCCAGCAGCAGCAGCAGGATGGGGAGGATGAAGACCCGGACCAGTGAGACCCAGAGGACAAGGACCAGAGCAGGCCAGACCACCCCAGGGACAGAGCTCTAAACACGGCTTCCCCTGCTGAGGCTGACCCCCTGGTGTGTGAGGGAGCAGTAGCCAGCCCTGTTCCTGAGATGAGCAACGATAGCAGCGACTGAGACACACACACAAACACACGGAGGACAGACCTGCTGACCCCCCCCCCCCCCCAGACCGCTGACCCCCCCCCCCCCCCCCCACAGAACCTGCTGACCCCCCCACACAGAACCGCTGACCCCCCCTACAGAACCGCTGAACCCCCCCCCCACACAGAACCGCTGACCCCCTCCACAGATCCGCTGAACCCCCCCCCCCCCCCACACAGAACCGCTGACCCCCTCCACATCCATGGCTCCAACTGTCAGCATACACATTCGCCCCCCAGCACTAAGGGACGCTGTCTTCTAGGACTGACAACCCACCTGAGGATGTTTTCTCTCTGTTCAAGTACATTTTCAACTAAGTTGATACAAATCTAAAACATGGTCATGTGTTGACAACCATTTTTACTCGTTAATAAATGTTGCCGTACGGGCCAAACATCCTGTTGTAGAGCTGATGTCCTGTTTCCTTTCCTTGTTGCTCTTCTGAGCAAAACGCCTCTTCACAACTCATCTGAAAACACATCACAAGACGTAGAAAACACATCACCAGCCGTAGAAAAATAAAATAAGTTGCTTTCTACTTGTTTTCTATAATAGATATCAATCCGTCCTCTCTTCACTAGTCTTGTTGTAGATTATAACCTGTAGGGGTCTCTATTGTTCAGATCACTGTCTCAAACATCTAGTCTGGTTCAGATCACTGTGTCTCAAACATCTAGTCTTGTTCAGATCACTGTCTCAAACATCTAGTCTCGTTCAGATCACTGTGTCAAACATCTAGTCTTGTTCAGATCACTGTCTCAAACATCTAGTCTTGTTCAGATCACTGTCTCAAACATCTAGTCTTGTTCAGATCACTGTCTCAAACATCTCGTCTCGTTCAGATCACTGTCTCAAACATCTAGTCTTGTTCAGATCACTGTGTCTCAAACATCTAGTCTCGTTCAGATCACTGTCTCAAACATCTAGTCTTGTTCAGATCACTGTGTCTCAAACATCTAGTCTTGTTCAGATCACTGTCTCAAACATCTAGTCTTGTTCAGATCACTGTCTCAAACATCTAGTCTTGTTCAGATCACTGTCTCAAACATCTCGTCTCGTTCAGATCACTGTCTCAAACATCTAGTCTCTCGTTCAGATCACTGTCTCAAACATCTAGTCTGGTTCAGATCACTGTGTCTCAAACATCTCGTCTCTCTTGTTCAGATCACTGTCTCAAACATCTAGTCTTGTTCAGATCACTGTCTCAAACATCTAGTCTCTCTTGTTCAGATCACTGTCTCAAACATCTAGTCTGGTTCAGATCACTGTCTCAAACATCTAGTCTGGTTCAGATCACTGTCTCAAACATCTAGTCTGGTTCAGATCACTGTCTCAAACATCTAGTCTCGTTCAGATCACTGTCTCAAACATCTAGTCTCGTTCAGATCACTGTCTCACACATCTAGTCTTGTTCAGATCACTGTGTCTCAAACATCTAGTCTCTCGTTCAGATCACTGTGTCTCAAACATCTAGTCTTGTTCAGATCACTGTGTCTCAAACATCTAGTCTCTTGTTCAGATCACTGTCTCAAACATCTAGTCTCTTTCGTTCAGATCACTGTCTCAAACATCCAGTCTCTCTTGTTCAGATCACTGTGTCTCAAACATCCAGTCTCGTTCAGATCACTGTGTCTCAAACATCCAGTCTCGTTCAGATCACTGTGTCTCAAACATCTAGTCTCGTTCAGATCACTGTCTCAAACATCTAGTCTCGTTCAGATCACTGTGTCTCAAACATCTAGTCTCGTTCAGATCACTGTCTCAAACATCTAGTCTCGTTCAGATCACTGTCTCAAACATCTAGTCTCGTTCAGATCACTGTCTCAAACATCTAGTCTTGTTCAGATCACTGTGTCTCAAACATCCAGTCTCGTTCAGATCACTGTCTCAAACATCTAGTCTCGTTCAGATCACTGTGTCTCAAACATCTAGTCTTGTTCAGATCACTGTGTCTCAAACATCCAGTCTCGTTCAGATCACTGTCTCAAACATCCAGTATCGTTCAGATCACTGTGTCTCAAACATCTAGTCTTGTTCAGATCACTGTGTCTCAAACATCCAGTCTCGTTCAGATCACTGTCTCAAACATCTAGTCTCGTTCAGATCACTGTGTCTCAAACATCTAGTCTTGTTCAGATCACTGTGTCTCAAACATCTAGTCTCGTTCAGATCACTGTGTCACTTGCATCATGCTGGTATTTATGCTTTTATTAAAATCTCTCGTCATCAATTCTAGCCTTTTTCCTGTCCTAAATAAATACAATGTAAACGTATCTACCTGAAGCCTTGTGGACATTTGACTTAGCAGCATGATACGTTTGATCTTCACCCAGATAAATAAACATTTCACTGTTCAACTGTCAGGTTTGGTAATGCACTTTAGTTCATTTAAAACATTATATAATGGAATAGAGCACTTGAAAATACTTGTTTTTCACAAGATACCAACTGCCAAAAATATTACAAAAATATATTTAGGTTAAAATACAATACCAGGCTGTACAACGGCATTGTCCTCAGTGCCAGATGTCATTATACAGTTCAGTGAAAAAACTATGGCCTGAGAATCGATTTATGTGGAATCTATTCTATATCTCTGTGTTCAATCAAATACAGAAAATGAGAAATGTTTTGTAAAAACTGTAGCTGCTTGTTCTAGATGTTTCTATGGTAACTGTCCTGTTGAGTTAAGACCAGAGCTGCTGTTGTTTCTATGGTAACTGTCCTGTTGAGACCAGAGCTGCTGCTTGTTCCAGTTGTTTCTATGGTAACTGTCCTGTTGAGACCAGAGCTGCTGCTTGTTCCAGATGTTTCTATGGTAACTGTCCTGTTGAGACCAGAGCTGCTGCTTGTTCCAGATGTTTCTATGGTAACTGTCCTGTTGAGACCAGAGCTGCTGCTTGTTCCAGATGTTTCTATGGTAACTGTCCTGCTGAGACCAGAGCTGCTGTTTGTTCCAGATGTTTCTATGGTAACTGTCCTGTTGAGACCAGAGCTGCTGTTTGTTCCAGATGTTTCTATGGTAACAGTCCTGTTGAGACCAGAGCTGCTGCTTGTTCCAGATGTTTCTATGGTAACTGTCCTGTTGAGACCAGAGCTGCTGTTTGTTCCAGATGTTTCTATGGTAACTGTCCTGTTGAGACCAGAGCTGCTGCTTGTTCCAGATGTTTCTATGGTAACTGTCCTGTTGAGACCAGAGCTGCTGCTTGTTCCAGATGTTTCTATGGTAACTGTCCTGTTGAGACCAGAGCTGCTGTTTGTTCCAGATGTTTCTATGGTAACTGTCCTGCTGAGACCAGAGCTGCTGTTTGTTCCAGATGTTTCTATGGTAACTGTCCTGCTGAGACCAGAGCTGCTGTTTGTTCCAGATGTTTCTATGGTAACTGTCCTGCTGAGACCAGAGCTGCTGCTTGTTCCAGATGTTTCTATGGTAACTGTCCTGCTGAGACCAGAGCTGCTGCTTGTTCCAGATGTTTCTATGGTAACTGTCCTGCTGAGACCAGAGCTGCTGCTTGTTCCAGATGTTTCTATGGTAACTGTCCTGCTGAGACCAGAGCTGCTGCTTGTTCCAGATGTTTCTATGGTAACTGTCCTGTTGAGACCAGAGCTGCTGCTTGTTCCAGATGTTTCTATGGTAACTGTCCTGCTGAGACCAGAGCTGCTGTTTGTTCCAGATGTTTCTATGGTAACTGTCCTGTTGAGACCAGAGCTGCTGTTTGTTCCAGATGTTTCTATGGTAACGGTCCTGTTGAGACCAGAGCTGCTGCTTGTTCCAGATGTTTCTATGGTAACTGTCCTGCTGAGACCAGAGCTGCTGTTTGTTCCAGATGTTTCTATGGTAACTGTCCTGTTGAGACCAGAGCTGCTGTTTGTTCCAGATGTTTCTATGGTAACTGTCCTGCTGAGACCAGAGCTGCTGCTTGTTCCAGACGTTTCTATGGTAACTGTCCTGTTGAGACCAGAGCTGCTGTTTGTTCCAGACGTTTCTATGGTAACTGTCCTGTTGAGACCAGAACTGCTGCTTGTTCTAGATGTTTCTATGGTAACTGTCCTGTTGAGACCAGAGCTACTGTTTGTTCCAGATGTTTCTATGGTAACTGTCCTGTTGAGACCAGAGCTACTGTTTGTTCCAGATGTTTCTATGGTAACTGTCCTGTTGAGACCAGAGCTACTGTTTGTTCCAGATGTTTCTATGGTAACTGTCCTGCTGAGAGCTGTTCCTGAATCAGTGTGTATTCATGTATATAATATTACATGCATCCGTCTCATAACTTCAATCATCTGTTCATTTTCCAAATAAGACTAAAGATGTGCCTATAGAGTTCAGTAACCAAGGTGATAACACCCAGGATGTACAGTAAGATGGTCAGTCCAGAGGGTCTGTCTGCGTGCTGGTGAAGTCCATGAAAAGCACCACAATCTGATCCTGAGTCAGTGTTAAAGTTTGATGCTGATGTTGACCGGTTACTCTGCCTCCTGCACCTCCTTACTCTTCAACCGCCCCCCCTCCTCCACAATAATCTGACCCAGAATCACAAGTTTTATGTAGTTCTATACTGATATACCGCAGGGCTGAGCAGCTGTTCCCAGACCTGTTGTTCCTCCTGCTCCTCCACCACCACCTCATCCATGTTGATGTACCGCAGGGCTGAGCAGCTGTTCCCAGACCTGTTCCTCCTCCTACTTCTCCACCTCATCTATGCTGACGTGGCACAAGCCTGAGCAGCTGCTCCCAGACCTGTTCCTCCTCCTACTTCTCCACCTCATCTATGCTGACGTAGCACAAGCCTGAGCAGCTGCTCCCAGACCACCACCACCTGCTCCACAGGCAGCCAGGTCCAGCAAGGCCAGCTCCCTGACCTCCTCCAGGAGAGAGTAGAGGTTGGGACATTTACTCTGTCTGAACTCTCTCTCCTCCTTGGACAGTTTGGAGGCCCGGCCCCTCTTCTCCTCCGCCTGCTGAGAAGCCTCCTCTGCCTGCCGAACCACATCCTGGACCAGCTGGGACCGGCCCCTAGCCCCCTGCGGCTGGGGGGTCTGGGCCTGAGTCTCGGGGGCCTGGTGGGGCCTGTTGCTGACCACTTCCAGACGGATTGTGTCTGAGTGACAACGTGATGGTTGTACTGAGATACGCACCTGAGGGGAAGAGGATAGAACTAGCATTAGTTCATCTGTAAACACCTGAAGCCTGAGGAGCAGCTGGTTAGACCAATCAGAGGTAGGTTAGAGTAGGGCGGGAACAAAATCCTGCAGGAAGATCGCTCTCCAGGAGGAACGTGGGCCCCCTCAGGGCCTGTATTCACAAAGCGTCTCAAGATAGACCCCCCCCCCCTCCTCTTCAAAACTGATCCTATAACAGCCCTCCGAGTCTTCAGACACTTTGTAAAGTAATTGAGTACAACTCACGGTGATGTGTTGGAACAGGTTGAAGGTGGAGGTGCCAGCAGCAGTAGTGGTAGTGATGTGGTCCAGGTATCTCTGTAGAGAACCAGTCTGCCAGTCACATCCTCCATCCTGTCTCTCACTCACCACCTGGCCCTCTCTGTTCTTCAGGTACACTGCCCCCTTCAGGCCATACCTGGGAACACACACAGTTGTCAGTGTGTTACAGTAGTCTTTTTAATCAACCTATTTATGGATATTGTTTGAGGAATATCTCAACATAAATCCCTGTACAGAGTATAGTGATTTCTACTGTATGTTTTTGCTCAGTTCAATGCTAGCCTGGTCTGAGATCTATTGGTGCTGTCTTGTCAACTCCTATGATTTACTGGTTGGCAATGACCATATGAGTTGGTAAGACAGCGCCAACAGATCTGGGACCAGTTCTACTGTTATGACCTCACTGTTATGACCTCACTGTTATGACCTCACTGTGATATGAAGACCAGTTCTACTGTTATGACCTTACTGTTATGACCTTACTGTTATGACCTCACTGTGATATGAAGACCAGTTCTACTGTTATGACCTTACTGTTATGACCTTACTGTTATGACCTTACTGTTATGACCTTACTGTTATGACCTCACTGTTATGACCTCACTGTTATGACCTTACTGTGGTATGAAGACCAGTTCTACTGTTATGACCTTACTGTTATGACCTCACTGTGATATGAAGACCAGTTCTACTGTTATGACCTTACTGTTATGACCTCACTGTGATATGAAGACCAGTTCTACTGTTATGACCTCACTGTGGTATGAAGACCAGTTCTACTGTTATGACCTTACTGTGGTATGAAGACCAGCATGCCGTTGGCTCTGATGGTGTAGATGACCGCGTCGGCCACACAGCGCTCGTCTGTCTCTGGCTCTTTGTCTCTGAAGTAGAGACACTGGAAAAGCTCTGTGGACACCTTCTGGGCATGCTGTGCTGCCTAGGGGGTCAGAGGGTAGAGGTCAGGGGATACCCATCCTCACAGGGGACTTTCTACAGTAAAAGACTCCACACACTGTGCTCTATGCTCCCATGTCATTTATTGAAACAACGTTGACCCTTAGGTCTTCATCACCCCCAAGTCGTCCATTAGGAGATGAATAAAATAGCAGAAGTATGACATCTTCTCTCATCGGATCTTATTTTGTTTTTTTAATGCTATTGTGGATGTTTAGTATTGCTACGATTACTGACCCTGTTCTTGTTGTTGATTTGCTGAGCCACCTCCTCCAACTCTTTGTTACTGGCTAAGGCCTTGGCTGGCCCCGCCCCCTTCTCCATGGCGATGGCTGCGGTGAGCAGGCGGTGGACGATCATGTCGGCATAGCGACGGATGGGAGAGGTGAAGTGGGTGTATCGTTCCAGAGCCAGACCTGAAGGAAGGGTTAGGGTTAGTGGGTCATCTCTGTCCAGATATAACCTGAAGGAAGGGTTAGGGTTAGTGGGTCATCTCTAAAGGTAAACACATCATCTCTGTCCAGATATAACCTGAAGGAAGGAAGGGTTAGGGTTAGTGGGTCATCTCTGTCCAGATATAACCTGAAGGAAGGGTTAGGGTTAGTGGGTCATCTCTGTCCAGATATAACCTGAAGGAAGGGACACAGAGGTAAACACATCATCTCTGTCCAGATATAACCTGAAGGAAGGGACACAGAGGTAAATACATCATCACTGTCCAGATATAACCTGAAGGAAGGGTTAGGGTTAGGGTTAGTGGGTCATCTCTGTCCAGATATAACCTGAAGGAAGGGTTAGGGTTAGTGGGTCATCTCTGTCCAGATATAACCTGAAGGAAGGGACACAGAGGTAAACACATCATCTCTGTCTAGATATAACCTGAAGGAAGGGACACAGAGGTAAACACATCATCTCTGTCCAGATATAACCTGAAGGAAGGGACACAGAGGTAAACACATCATCTCTGTCCAGATATAACCTGAAGGAAGGGACACAGAGGTAAACACATCATCTCTGTCCAGATATAACCTGAAGGAAGGGTTAGGGTTAGTGGGTCATCTCTGTCCAGATATAACCTGAAGGAAGGGTTAGGGTTAGTGGGTCATCTCTGTCCAGATATAACCTGAAGGAAGGGACACAGAGGTAAACACATCATCTCTGTCCAGATATAACCTGAAGGAAGGGACACAGAGGTAAACACATCATCTCTGTCCAGATATAACCTGATGGCCCTTCCTCCTGGGCCCTGAGAGTAGATCTGTCCAGATATAACCTGGGCCCTGAGAGTAGATCTGTCCAGATATAACCTGATGCCCCTGGGCCCTGAGAGTAGATCTGAAAGAACTGGAGAGGTATTTAGTGATAGCACTGTGATAGCACTGGTCCTGATGACAATAGTTACCATAGTGATAGCAATGGTCCTGAGGACATTAGTTACCATAGTGATAGCACTGGTCCTGAGGACATTAGTTACCATAGTGATAGTACTGGTCCTGAGGACATTAGTTACCATAGTGATAGTACTGATCCTGAGGACATTAGTTACCATAGTGATAGCACTGGTCCTGAGGACATTAGTTACCATAGTGATAGTACTGGTCCTGAAGACATTAGTTACCATAGTGATAGTACTGGTCCTGAGGACATTAGTTACCATAGTGATAGTAGTGGTCCTGAGGACATTAGTTACCATAGTGATAGTAGTGGTCCTGAAGACATTAGTTACCATAGTGATAGTACTGGTCATGAGGACATTAGTTACCATAGTGATAGTACTGGTCGACAGGGCAGGCTCCGGTAGAGAAGTAGAGGGCATTAGACATGGCCATGGTAGCCATCACCCTCAGCAGCCGGTTCACCAGCGGGTCCCGGGGGTCCACGGCCCGGTCCAGGGAGTCAGCCAGGGCCTTGTTTGACCTGGGACAGGGAGTCAAGGTTATGGGTTGAACTTTACTGCTATTTGTCATTTGATCTAGCCTGTACGTTTTAATTAGTTGTTCTTTTGGTTGACTGGTGTGCAGACATGGGATCAAACACATTTGTCAAATACTTGGAGTTTTCACTTTTGGGAGTATTCCATTCGTTCCATTGCACAAGGCAAAACTACATAAAGTGCAAGTCAATAATTTGACATATTTAATATGATACATGTCTGTTCCATGTCTCTGTTCAAAGACGATAATAATTCCATGCATATCGATAGTTCAATGGCTTATAACACAGTTAATAGAAGTGTTATTAACACAGCTTATAACCTGTACCTGGTGTCTATGTGTAGTTAAATGGCTGGTTAGTTAGTGACACCATAGTAACAGTATACCTGGTGTCTATGTATAGTTAAATGGCTGGTTAGTTAGTGACACCATAGTAACAGTATACCTGGTGTCTATGTATAGTTAAATGGCTGGTTAGTTAGTGACACCATAGTAACAGTATACCTGGTGTCTATGTATAGTTAAATGGCTGGTTAGTTAGTGACACCATAGTAACAGTATACCTGGTGTCTATGGTGAAGCCGCGTGCCCGGGCACTGTCCTGTAGCTGGTTGAAGAACTCCTGGCGTGGGGGCGGGTGGTGGCGCAGCAAGGCCTGCTGGGGGAAACTCTCCTGGATCTTACGGGCCACCCAGTGGTTGGCATAGATCATGCACTCTGCCACCTGGAAACACACCCGTCTCCATCTTGTTAGCTAGGATGTTCATTGGCTAGCTCCTTGATAGGAACGACAAGCAGGATTCGTTGGCTAACATGCTATGGTTACTTCTTCAAATAGTCAGTTACAACAACAAACATGACAACAACAAACATTACAACAACAAACATTACAACAACAAACATTACAACAGTCAAACATTACAACAACAAACATTACAACAACAAACATTACAACAGTCAAACATTACAACAACAAACATTACAACAACAAACATTACAACAACAAACATTAGCAACAGTCAAACATTACAACAACAAACATGACAACAGTCAAACATTACAACAACAAACATTACAACAACAAACACTACAACAGTCAAACATTACAACAACAAACATTACAACAGTCAAACATTACAACAACAAACATTACAACAGTCAAACATTACAACAACAAACATTACAACAGTCAAACATTACAACAACAAACATTACAACAGTCAAACATTACAACAGTCAAACATTACAACAGTCAAACATTACAACAACAAACATTACAACAACAAACATTACAACAACAAACATTACAACAACAAACATTAGCAACAGTCAAACATTACAACAACAAACATGACAACAGTCAAACATTACAACAACAAACATTACAACAACAAACACTACAACAGTCAAACATTACAACAACAAACATTACAACAGTCAAACATTACAACAACAAACATTACAACAGTCAAACATTACAACAACAAACATTACAACAGTCAAACATTACAACAGTCAAACATTACAACAACAAACATTACAACAACAAACATTACAACAACAAACATTACAACAACAAACATTAGCAACAGTCAAACATTACAACAACAAACATTACAACAACAAACATGACAACAGTCAAACATGACAACAACAAACATTACAACAACAAACATTACAACAACAAACATGACAACAGTCAAACATTACAACAACAAACATTACAACAACAAACATTACAACAACAAACATTACAACAACAAACATGACAACAGCCTAAATCACAATTGTAGGTATGTTTTATTTCTTCAACGTAACCTTTCTTTTGTGGCACAAGAAAACAGTGAACAGAAATATGAATTCAAACGTCTGTTGCTACAATGTTTAGTTACTCACCGTCTCATGGACCTCCAGTGGTTGTCTGGGCACCAGGGCTGTGATGTTCTTGTCCTCATCCAGCTGTGCCCTCACCTCTACCCCCTCCAGCTCCAACGCTCCTCCCTTGTCCCTCTGGGCACGCAGCTGTCTGGTGGACAGATGTATGGTGTATTTATGTCAGTGTTATCTAATCATTCTTTAACAATGATTAACAGAAACCCTCTTCTGGCCACGTGGGTGAGACAGTGATTAACAGAAACCCTCTAGTACCCACCTGGCCATGTGGGTGAGGGTCTCCAGGGCCTGGGTGAGCTGGGCCAGCTTGGCATCCCTCTCCCCAGGTGGTAGCTGGGCTATAGAATAAGAAGAAGAAGAAGAAGAATATAACTTTATTGACAACACAATGAAGAAATGACTTTGGCTTCACAATAAAATGAATGAAACCAGAACATACAAACACATGTGTTCTATTCCCTCTGTAGTGCACTACTATAGCACCCTATTCCCTCTGTAGTGCACTACTGGAGAAGGGTAGTGCACTACTTTAGACAGCCTGGAGAAGGGTAGTGCACTACTTTAGACAGCCTGGAGAAGGGTAGCTAGTTCTGGGACCTCTGTCTCCTCTCCATTCAGCAGTATTAAAACATGATGGTACCTAGTTCTGGGACCTCTGTCTCCTCTCCATTCAGCAGTATTAAAACATGATGGTACCTAGTTCTGGGACCTCTGTCTCCTCTCCATTCAGCAGTATTAAAACATGATGGTACCTAGTTCTGGGACCTCTGCCTCTCCATTCAGCAGTATTAAAACATGATGGTACCTAGTTCTGGGACCTCTGCCTCTCCATTCAGCAGTATTAAAACATGATGGTAGCTAGTTCTGGGACCTCTGTCTCCTCTCCGTTCAGCAGTATTAAAACATGATGGTACCTAGTTCTGGGACCTCTGTCTCCTCTCCATTCAGCAGTATTAAAACATGATGGTACCTAGTTCTGGGACCTCTGTCTCTCTATTCAGCAGTATTAAAACATGATGGTACCTAGTTCCGGGACCTCTGCCTCCTCTCCATTCAGCAGTATTAAAACATGATGGTACCTAGTTCTGGGACCTCTGTCTCCTCTCCATTCAGCAGTATTAAAACATGATGGGTACCTAGTTCTGGGACCTCTGTCTCCTCTCCATTCAGGAGTATTAAAACATGATGGTACCTAGTTCTGGGACCTCTGTCTCCTCTCCATTCAGCAGTATTAAAACATGATGGTACCTAGTTCTGGGACCTCTGTCTCCTCTCCATTCAGCAGTATTAAAACATGATGGTACCTAGTTCTGGGACCTCTGTCTCCTCTCCATTCAGCAGTATTAAAACATGATGGTACCTAGTTCTGGGACCTCTGCCTCCTCTCCATTCAGCAGTATTAAAACATGATGGTACCTAGTTCTGGGACCTCTGCCTCCTCTCCATTCAGCAGTATTAAAACATGATGGTACCTAGTTCTGGGACCTCTGTCTCCTCTCCATTCAGCAGTATTAAAACATGATGGTACCTAGTTCTGGGACCTCTGTCTCCTCTCCATTCAGCAGTATTAAAACATGATGGTACCTAGTTCTGGGACCTCTGCCTCCTCTCCGTTGAGCAGAGCCTGGGCCAGTTCATAGTAAAGCTGGTAGGATGATTGGATTAGTGTACGACCGTACCACACCTTGTTCACCGCCAGGGTCTGGGCATCCAGGTCCCACATGACGCTCATGGCATACCTGGACACACAGACACGCACAGATGGACACACGGACACGCACAGATGGACACACGGACACGCACAGAGGGACACACGGACACGCACAGAGGGACACACGGACACGCACAGAGGGACACACGGACACGCACAGAGGGACACACAGACACGCACAGAGGGACACACAGACAGTTGTTAATGAGGCACGGACATACAGCCTCAGTCTACTGGATAGTTCCAACCAACGTTATGAGAGTGACCTAAGACTAAATGAATCATCCTGATAAACTTCACTGAGGTTTACAGAGCAGAGGTCAGAGGTCAGTGTGTTGTGGTGTCAGTAAGTGTTGTTCCTTCACCTGTCCACTCCTCCCAACAGAGAGCAGAGGTCAGTGTGATGTAGTGTTGATGTCTCACCTGTCCACCCCTCACAACAGAGAGCAGAGGTCAGTGTGATGTAGTGTTGATGTCTCACCTGTCCACCCCTCACAACAGAGGTCAGAGGTCAGTGTGATGTAGTGTTGATGTCTCACCTGTCCACCCCTCCCAACAGAGGTCAGAGGTCAGTGTGATGTAGTGTTGATGTCTCACCTGTCCACCCCTCACAACAGAGGTCAGAGGTCAGTGTGATGTAGTGTTGATGTCTCACCTGTCCACTCCTCCCAGCAGAGAGCAGAGGTCAGCACTGAGGACAGCAGGCAGCATGTCATACCTGCGGTCGGCCAGGTAGTACGTGGTGGCCCTGATGAGAACATGACAGGAGAAAGAGTTACTGGAGCTAACACAGTCACCAGCAGGGGGCGACTGACCCCACAACATCAGACCATACTGACTGTCAGACTGGGGGAGGGAGACGGACGGGAGGGACATGCCAGAACCGTTGACTTAGGGAAAGTGGGTATTCTAGGGTCACTTTAAGGGAGGAGTTATCCATGATTCACCAAATTATATTTTGAAAGAGGAAGCAAAATATTTTAAGCATATGTTTGTTTTCATTCTCCTCCATTTCCACTGAATGATGTTAAGGACTTCAATAAAATCATTTCAGTGTGTAAAAACACCAGGGCTTGATGGTATACCAGTAGAGGGATATCAGACCTTTTTTTGATGCACTCAAAAGAGTACATTATTAGCGTGTTTTAATTACTCTTATACAAACGGTAGACTTTCAGGTACTCAACAAGAAGGTCTGATTTCATTACTACTAAAACAGAACCCAGGTGGGAAATATAAAGATCCAGTCCATTTAAAACACTGGAGGCCTCTAAACACTTCAATGTTGGGATGTGAAAATCCTGGCAAAATGCAGAGCACATAGAATAAAAAAGGTTTTTACCAAATATTGTTCATCCTGATCAGACAGTTTTTTTTTTACATGGATGATATATTGGAGATAATATACGACACTTACTTGAAATAATTGAACATTATGAAACATCGAAGATACCAGGTCTGGTCTTCATAGCAGATTTTGATAAAGTACGACTAGAATTTATGGATTACTTTAATTTTCGTGAATCTCTTATACAATGGGTTAAAGTTATGTATAGCAACCCCAGATGTAAAATAGTAAATAATAGTTACTGTTCAGAAAATATAGAGCTTTTAAGAGGAGTAAAACAAGGCTGTCCGTTGTCTCCATATCTATTTATTATGGCCAATGAAATGCTAGCTATTAAAATGAGATCCAACAAGAACATCAAGGGGCTAGAAATCCAGGGGATAAAAACTAAAGTGTCAATGTATGTTGATGACTCTGGATCCCTGTACAGTCTCATTGAATATCTTGGTCACTTTTCTAGCCTCTCTGGATTAAAACCTAATTATGACAAGTGTACCATATTACGTATTGGATCGTTAATTTTTTTTAGTGTTTACACTACCTTGTAGTTTACCAATAAAATGGGCGGATGGTGGAGTAGACATACTTGGTATTCACATCTCAAGAAATATAAATTAACTTACCACAATTAATTTCAATAGAAAGTTAGCAAAAATAGATAAGATTCTGCAACCATGGAGAGGTAAATACTTGTCTATTTATGGAAAAATCACATTAATGAACTCTTTGGTCCGATCACAGTTACCTTACTAATGGCACTGCCAACTCCGGACGACTCATTTTTTAAATCATATGAGCAAAAAAATATTTCATTTTATTTGGAATGCTAAGCCAGACAAAATTAAATGTGCCTATTTATATAATGAATATGAGTTTGGGGGGATAAAATTATTAAATATTAAAGCTTTAAACCTCTCACTAAAAGCTTCACTCATACATAAATTAAACCCAAAATGGTTCTTCAGTAGATTATTAAGAAAAGCTCGTCCTTTGTTCAAAAATGGCTTTTTTGCCTTCATACAGATTACAACTTCTCATTTCCGACTAATTGGAAAGGAAATGTTGTTTAAAGTATCGCCCTTTCTTAAACAAGCCATACAAAGCTGCCTACAATTTCAGTTTTATCCTCCAGAAAATATAGAACAAAGATTACAACAAATGTTATGGTTAAACTCAAATATACTGATGAATTAAAAACCATTCTTTATCGATTTTTGTTATTTTTTAAACTGGTGTTATATTTATTAATGATATTATGAATAGAAATGGAGGAGTTATGTCACATATGCAGTTATTGAATATATATGGGAGTATCTGCTCAATCCATACTTATAATCAACTGATTGCAGCACTACCACAAAAATGGAGGAGGCAAGTGGAAAGGGGAGAAAGTAGGGAACTTGTTTGTCTGCCATATATTAAAGATACTAATTGGCTGAAAGGAACTGACATAAATAGAAAAATATACCAGTTTCATCTGAGGACAGAAATGTTGACAGCTGTGCCATTACAGGTTGTAAAGTAAATAGGAAGAGATTTGTGATGTACTGATTCCATGACACATGGTTTATGAACTGGTACAAAACACTACACATGATTCAACACTTCAAGGTTTTCAATTTAAGTTATTGTATAGAATTCTTGCCACCAACAGAATGCTATGTATATATATATGGGGCATACAACAATCTCAGCTCTGTAGATTTTGCTGCGAAGAGACAGAATCACTAGATCATTTATTCTGTTATTGCTCCTATGTAGCTTGTTTCTGGTCACAGGTTCATGAATGGTTAAAAAAAATCACAACATGCACTTAAAATTAACCTTACAAATAGCAGTGTTGGGCGATCTGGACAGCCATAGTCAATAAATAATACAATAATACTGGTAGGAAAGGTTTTCATCTTTAGCTCATAATCTGTAGATAATATCTGATTAGAAAGGTTCAACATGTATGTAAAACATCACAGCACAATTGAAAAATATATGGAACATGGAAACCAAATGAGGATGGTCTATGGTGATAGGTGGGATGGGCTGAGAGTGGCTGAGGGTTGGGATTGGCTGAGGGTTGGGATTGGCTGAGGGTTGGGATTGGCTGAGGGTTGGGATTGGCTGAGGGTTGGGATTGGCTGAGGGTTGGGATTGGCTGAGGGTTGGGAGTGTTTGAGGGTTGGGATTGGCTGAGGGTTGGGATTGGCTGAGGGTTGGGAGTGTTTGAGGGTTGGGATTGGCTGAGGGTTGGGATTGGCTGAGGGTTGCGATTGTCTGAGGGTTGCGATTGTCTGAGGGTTGGGATTGTCTGAGGGTTGGGATTGTCTGAGGGTTGGGATTGGCTGAGGGTTGGGATTGGCTGAGGGTTGGGATTGGCTGAGGGTTGGGATTGGCTGAGGGTTGGGAGTGTTTGAGGGTTGGGATTGGCTGAGGGTTGGGATTGGCTGAGGGTTGGGATTGGTTGAGGGTTGGGATTGGCTGAGGGTTGGGAGTGTTTGAGGGTTGGGATTGGCTGAGGGTTGGGATTGGCTGAGGGTTGGGAGTGTTTGAGGGTTGGGATTGGCTGAGGGTTTGGATTGGCTGAGGGTTGGGATTGGCTGAGGGTTGCGATTGTCTGAGGGTTGCGATTGTCTGAGGGTTGGGATTGGCTGAGGGTTGGGATTGGCTGAGGGTTGCGATTGGCTGAGGGTTGGGATTGGCTGAGGGTTGGGATTGGCTGAGGGTTGGGATTAAAGAGTTTGTTTGGTAATGTGTTATTGTTATGTGATTATTGTTATATTATTGTCATGCTTTATATCAAGGTACCGGGTATGTAAAACATATGTATATGTAGCAAAACATCTGTAAAAAAAAAACAGAAAATATATGTCCTCCAAAGAGGGGGGGTGGTGGAGGGTTAATACATGTTTTCTTTATTTAAATAGAGGGAGGACCTGGCCCATGCCTCACAGACACTCAAACACATTCCCTCTCCCTCTCACCTAGCGCGAGCCTCCAGGTCCGTCAGCGACCCCTCTTTAACAAAGTGTGTGACGTCAGCGATGTGAACGCCCAGCTCTAACCTCTGACCCCCCGGGCCGGGGGGGAGGCTGCGTATGGACAGGGTGTCGTCTACGTCCTCACAGCCCCGAGGGTCGATGCTGAACACCAGGTGGGTTTGTCTCAGATCCCGTCTGGTAATCACCTCAGCAGGGTCTACTGACCAGGGGCTCTCAGGGGAGGACACTGGCATCTCAGCGAGCTAGATACACACAAACAGAAGTGCAGTGTGTATCAACATACAGAGACATGCAGACACAAACCAAGAAATATACATTTAAAAAATAAAAAGCCTAATTTCTACATAGGTACTCCGCTGCATCTACAGGGTCTCCCGGCAAGACACGTTTATTTTATTTTATTTATTTATTTCACCTTTATTTAACCAGGTAGGCAAATTGAGAACACGTTCTCATTTACAATTGCGACCTGGCCAAGATAAAGCAAAGCAGTTCGACACATACAACAACACATAGTTACACATGGAGTAAAACAAACATACAGTCAATAATACAGTGAAAAATAAGTCTATATACAATGTGAGCAAGTGAGGTGAGATAAGGGAGGTGAAGGCAAAAAATATATATATATAAATAAATAAAAATATAAAAAGGCCATGGTGGCGAAGTAAATACAATATAGCAAGTAAAAAAAAAAAAAGTATAGTAGAGATAGAAAAAGTAGAGATAGAAATAATGGGGTGCAAAGGAGCAAAATAAATAAATAAATACAGTAGGTAAAGAGGTAGTTGTTTGGGCTAAATTATAGATGGGCTATGTACAGGTGCAGTAATCTATGAGCTGCTCTGACAACTGGTGCTTAAAGCTAGTGAGGGAGATAAGTGTTTCCAGTTTCAGAGAATTTTGTAGTTCGTTCCAGTCATTGGCAGCAGAGAACTGGAAGGAGAGGCGGCCAAAGGAAGAATAGGTTTTGGGGGTGACCAGAGAGATATACCTGCTGGAGCGCGTGCTACAGGTAGGTGCTGCTATGGTGACCAGCGAGCTGAGATAAGGGGGGACTTTACCTAGCAGGGTCTTGTAGATGACCTGGAGCCAGTGGGTTTGGCGACGAGTATGAAGCGAGGGCCAGCCAACGAGAGTGTACAGGTCGCAGTGGTGGGTAGTATATGGGGCTTTGGTGACAAAACGGATGGCACTGTGATAGACTGCATCCAATTTATTGAGTAGGGTTTTGGAGGCTATTTTGTAAATGACATCACCGAAGTCGAGGTTTGGTAGGATGGTCAGTTTTACAAGGGTATATTTGGCAGCATGAGTGAAGGATGCTTTGTTGCAAAATAGGAAGCCAATTCTAGATTTAACTTTGGATTGGAGATGTTTGATGTGAGTCTGGAAGGAGAGTTTACAGTCTAACCAGACACCTAGGTATTTGTAGTGGTCCACATATTCTAAGTCAGAGCCGTCCAGAGTAGTGATGTTGGACAGGCGGGCAGGTGCAGGCAGCGATCGGTTGAAGAGCATGCATTTAGTTTTACTTGTATTTAAGAGCAAATGGAGGCCACGGAAGGAGAGTTGTATGGCATTGAAGCTCGCCTGGAGGGTTGTTAACACAGTGTCAAAAGAAGGGCCAGAAGTATACAGAATAGTGTCGTCTGCGTAGAGGTGGATCAGAGAATCACCAGCAGCAAGAGCGACATCATTGATGTATACAGAGAAGAGAGTCGGTCCAAGAATTGAACCCTGTGGCACCCCCATAGAGACTGCCAGAGGCCCGGACAACAGACCCTCCGATTTGACACACTGAACTCGATCAGAGAAGTAGTTGGTGAACCAGGCGAGGCAATCATTAGAGAAACCAAGGCTGTCGAGTCTGCCGATGAGGATGTGGTGATTGACAGAGTCAAAAGCCTTGGCCAGGTCAATGAATACGGCTGCACAGTATTGTTTCCTATCGATGGCGGTTAAGATATCATTTATGACCTTGAGCGTGGCTGAGGTGCACCCATGACCAGCTCTGAAACCAGATTGCATAGCGGAGAAGGTATGGTGGGATTCGAAATGGTCGGTAATCTGTTTGTTGATTTGGCTTTCGAAGACCTTAGAAAGGCAGGGTAGGATAGATATAGGTCTGTAGCTGTTAGGGTCAAGAGTGTCCCCCCCTTTGAAGAGGGGGATAACCGCAGCTGCTTTCCAATCTTTGGGAATCTCAGACGACACGAAAGAGAGGTTGAAAAGGCTAGTAATAGGGGTGGCAACAATTTCAGCAGATAGTTTTAGAAAGAAAGGGTCCAGATTATCTAGCCCGGCTGATTTGTAAGGGTCCAGATTTTGCAGCTCTTTCAGAACATCAGCTGACTGTATTTGGGAGAAAGAGAAATGGGGAAGGCTTGGGCGAGTAGCAGAGGGGAGGGCAGTGCTGTTGACCGGGGTAGGGGTAGCCAGGTGGAAAGCATGGCCAGCCGTAGAAAAATGCTTATTGAAATTCTCAATTATAGTGGATTTGTCGGTGGTGACAGTGTTTCCTATCTTCAGTGCAGTTGGAAGCTGGGAGGAGGTGTTCTTATTCTCCATGGACTTTACAGTGTCCCAGAACTTTTTTGAATTTGTGTTGCAGGAAGCAAATATCTGCTTGAAAAAGCTAGCCTTGGCTGTTCTAACTGCCTGTGTATATTGGTTTCTAGCTTCCCTGAAAAGTTGCATATCACGGGGGCTGTTCGATGCTAATGCAGAACGCCATAGGATGTTTTTCTGTTGGTTAAGGGCAGTCAGGTCAGGAGAGAACCAAGGGCTATATCTGTTCTGATACTGTTTATGGAGGTAAGCACAACAATTTACATCTTAGTGCAAAGACTGACTTTACCATAACCGACCTGGATACAGTTCCCTATGAGGATGGTATATTATACTATAACTGGATACAGTTCTCTATGAGGATGGTATATTATACTATAACTGGATACAGATCTCTATGAGGATGGTATATTATACTATAACTGGATACAGTTCTCTATGAGGATGGTATATTATACTATAACTGGATACAGTTCTCTATGAGGATGGTATATTATACTATAACTGGATACAGTTCTCTATGAGGATGGTATATTATACTATAACTGGATACAGTTCTCTATGAGGATGGTATATTATACTATAACTGGATACAGTTCTCTATGAGGATGGTATATTATACTATAACCTACCTGGATACAGTTCTCTATGAGGATGGTATATTATACTATAACTGGATACAGTTCTCTATGAGGATGGTATATTATACTATAACTGGATACAGTTCTCTATGAGGATGGTATATTATACTATAACCTACCTGGATACAGTTCTCTATGAGGATGGTATATTATACTATAACTGGATACAGTTCTCTATGAGGATGGTATATTATACTATAACTGGATACAGTTCCCTATGAGGATGGTATATTATACTATAACCTACCTGGATACAGTTCTCTATGAGGATGGTATATTATACTATAACCAACCTGGATACAGATCTCTATGAGGATGGTATATTATACTATAACTGGATACAGTTCTCTATGAGGATGGTATATTATACTATAACTGGATACAGTTCTCTATGAGGATGGTATATTATACTATAACTGGATACAGTTCTCTATGAGGATGGTATATTATACTATAACTGGATACAGATCTCTATGAGGATGGTATATTATACTATAACTGGATACAGTTCTCTATGAGGATGGTATATTATACTATAACCTACCTGGATACAGATCTCTATGAGGATGGTATATTATACTATAACTGGATACAGTTCTCTATGAGGATGGTATATTATACTATAACCGACCTGGATACAGTTCTCTATGAGGATGATATATTATACTATAACTGGATACAGTTCTCTATGAGGATGGTATATTATACTATAACCTACCTGGATACAGATCTCTATGAGGATGGTATATTATACTATAACTGGATACAGTTCTCTATGAGGATGGTATATTATACTATAACCGACCTGGATACAGTTCTCTATGAGGATGGTATATTATACTATAACTGGATACAGTTCTCTATGAGGATGGTATATTATACTATAACCTACCTGGATACAGATCTCTATGAGGATGGTATATTATACTATAACTGGATACAGTTCTCTATGAGGATGGTATATTATACTATAACCGACCTGGATACAGTTCTCTATGAGGATGGTATATTATACTATAATCTACCTGGATACAGTTCCCTATGAGGATGGTATATTATACTATAACTGGATACAGTTCTCTATGAGGATGGTATATTATACTATAACTGGATACAGATCTCTATGAGGATGGTATATTATACTATAACTGGATACAGTTCTCTATGAGGATGGTATATTATACTATAACTGGATACAGTTCTCTATGAGGATGGTATATTATACTATAACTGGATACAGTTCTCTATGAGGATGGTATATTATACTATAACTGGATACAGTTCTCTATGAGGATGGTATATTATACTATAACTGGATACAGTTCTCTATGAGGATGGTATATTATACTATAACCTACCTGGATACAGTTCTCTATGAGGATGGTATATTATACTATAACTGGATACAGTTCTCTATGAGGATGGTATATTATACTATAACTGGATACAGTTCTCTATGAGGATGGTATATTATACTATAACCAACCTGGATACAGATCTCTATGAGGATGGTATATTATACTATAACTGGATACAGTTCTCTATGAGGATGGTATATTATACTATAACTGGATACAGTTCTCTATGAGGATGGTATATTATACTATAACTGGATACAGTTCTCTATGAGGATGGTATATTATACTATAACTGGATACAGATCTCTATGAGGATGGTATATTATACTATAACTGGATACAGTTCTCTATGAGGATGGTATATTATACTATAACCTACCTGGATACAGATCTCTATGAGGATGGTATATTATACTATAACTGGATACAGTTCTCTATGAGGATGGTATATTATACTATAATCTACCTGGATACAGTTCCCTATGAGGATGGTATATTATACTATAACTGGATACAGTTCTCTATGAGGATGGTATATTATACTATAACTGGATACAGATCTCTATGAGGATGGTATATTATACTATAACTGGATACAGTTCTCTATGAGGATGGTATATTATACTATAACTGGATACAGTTCTCTATGAGGATGGTATATTATACTATAACTGGATACAGTTCTCTATGAGGATGGTATATTATACTATAACTGGATACAGTTCTCTATGAGGATGGTATATTATACTATAACTGGATACAGTTCTCTATGAGGATGGTATATTATACTATAACCTACCTGGATACAGTTCTCTATGAGGATGGTATATTATACTATTTACTGGATACAGTTCTCTATGAGGATGGTATATTATACTATAACTGGATACAGTTCTCTATGAGGATGGTATATTATACTATAACCAACCTGGATACAGATCTCTATGAGGATGGTATATTATACTATAACTGGATACAGTTCTCTATGAGGATGGTATATTATACTATAACTGGATACAGATCTCTATGAGGATGGTATATTATACTATAACTGGATACAGTTCTCTATGAGGATGGTATATTATACTATAACCTACCTGGATACAGATCTCTATGAGGATGGTATATTATACTATAACTGGATACAGTTCTCTATGAGGATGGTATATTATACTATAACCGACCTGGATACAGTTCTCTATGAGGATGATATATTATACTATAATCTACCTGGATACAGTTCCCTATGAGGATGGTATATTATACTATAACTGGATACAGTTCTCTATGAGGATGGTATATTATACTATAACTGGATACAGATCTCTATGAGGATGGTATATTATACTATAACTGGATACAGTTCTCTATGAGGATGGTATATTATACTATAACTGGATACAGTTCTCTATGAGGATGGTATATTATACTATAACTGGATACAGTTCTCTATGAGGATGGTATATTATACTATAACTGGATACAGTTCTCTATGAGGATGGTATATTATAACCTACCTGGATACAGTTCCCTATGAGGATGGTGTATTATACTATAACCGACCTGCGCCTCAGAGAAAGGAGGTACGTGGATACAGTTCTCTATGAGGATGGTTTGGACCTCCGTCTCCAGCTCCCCAGCCCGGCCCAGAACCCTGACACTGTGTCCGTTAGGGTAGAGGGAGGTGCTGTCCCACGAGTCCAGACGCACTATCACCCGGTGATCCTGGAGAGACGGGGGAGATGACAAGCTTCATGTCCTTTCAACAGTCAGAGACTTAAAGCAAGCTCACCTGATTCAACCACTCTTCTAATCATCAAGTCCTTGGTCTGACCTGTAGTTTGTCAGCCTGTTGGGTGCTGATTCGGATCTTGGGGATGCGTTGGTCCCAAGGCGTGGCCAGGATACGCTGGGAGTTCCTGCTCTGGGATTGGGTCTCCTCCTTGGGGGGAAAGGTCACGACATAGTCCCTCCAGTTCCTCTGAAGGATCCCTACCACACGACCTGGAGGGAGGAGGGAGGGGGTGAGAGAGGTAGGGAGGGAAATAGAGGGAGGGGAGAGAGAGAGAGAGGGAGAAGATAGAGAGGAGGGGGCGAGAGAGGGAGAAGGAGGGAGAAGAGAGAGAGGAGGGGGAGAGAGAGGGAGAAGGAACGAGAAGGATGGAGAAGAGAGAGAGGGAGAAGGAGGGAGAAGAGAGAGGAGGGGGAGAGAGAGGGGAGGGGGAGAGAGAGGAAGAAGAGGGAGAAGGAGGGAAAAGAGAGAGAGGAAGAGGAGAGGGAGAGAGAAGAGAGAGGAGGGGAATAAATGATGTTACATTAATGTTATTCTAGTCTTTATACTGTATGTACTGTCTAGTATCTCATCCATTCAGTCTAGGAAAGACAGAGGTGAGCAATTGAGACAGGAATTCAGACGTTAGGTCAGTAGTGTGTGTGTGTGTGTGTGTGTGTGTGTGTGTGTGTGTGTGTGTGTGTGTGTGTGTGTGTGTGTGTGTGTGTGTGTGTGTGTGTGTGTGTGTGTGTGAGTGTGTGTACCTGTGGCCATGGGTTGGCTCTGTGTTTCGTCTCCCTTCTCCTCCCCCTGTCCCTCCGTCAGGGCCGTGGTTCTCCCCCTCCACTCCCCCTTCGGCAACAGCTCCACGGCAACCATATCGCCGTGCACCGCCCGGTTCCGATTCTTCCCCCCACACACCAGCACATCACTGTTCAGCTCTGGGAGAGGATGTACAGTGAGCTCCAACAGTATTGGGACAGTGACACTGTTTGTTGTGTTGTTTTGGCTCTGTCCTCCAGCACTTTGGATTTGAAATTATACAACGATGATGAGGTTAATGTGCAGACTGGCAGCTTTCATTTGAGGGGATTTTCATCTATATATTTTTGTACATAGTCCCCCCCCCCCATTTTAGGGGACCAAACGTTTTGGGACAAATTCACTTCTATTTGTATTAAAGTTGTAGTATTTGGTTCATGGTACTCAATGACTACAACAAGCTTGTGACTCTACATATTTGCTGTTTGTTTTGGTTGCTTTTGTGCCCAATAGAAATGAATGGTAAATAATGTTTGATTGTAAATAAGAATAGTGTACATTAATGTGGATGTTACCATGATTAGGGATAATCCTGAATGACTTGTGAATAATGATGAGTGAGAAAGTGACAGACCCACAAAATATCCTACCCCCAAGACATGCTAACCTCCCCCCTATTACAATAACAAAGGAGCTTAGCATTTTTTTTTGGGGGGGGGGGGTATGATATTTGTGCGTCTGTAACTTTCTCTCTCATCATTATTCATGATTCCTGTAGGATTACCTGTAATCATGGTACCAGTAATAAACTCAACTGGGTCAGAACGTCTGCAGGTACTCCTGAACATAGAAACAGAAATCTCATTAGGCCCTGATTGACTTGAAAGGGCAGGGCCAGTTCTACTCATTCTAGTTCTGTGCTCCTGAAGACCAAGAGACATGCACAAGGTAACGATACACTGGTTGATAATACAGGAGATGTTTTATCCTGTGTTCAGTATGTGTAGGCTATGTGATCCCTGCGGGGGGAATTGAACACACAACCCTACACTGAAGGTCAAACAGAACAGTTTGAGGTCATAGGTCAGTTTTGGTTGTGGAACTCACCTGAGCTCTTGTTAGAGGAGCCCTCAAAGCGGACGAAGGCTTCATGCTGGGCCCTGTGTTTGTTCACATTCAGAGTGCCCTGGAATGGAAGGACAGAAAGACAGAAGACTTAGTACCTGGAATGGAAGGGAGGGACAGAAGACTTAGTACCCTGGAATGGAAGGACAGAGAGACAGAAGACTTAGTACCCTGGAATGGAAGGACAGAGAGACAGAAGACTTAGTACCCTGGAATGGAAGAACAGAGAGACAGAATACTTAGTGCCCTGGAATGGAAGGACAGAGAGACAGAAGACTTAGTACCCTGGAATGGAAGGACAGAGAGACAGAAGACTTAGTGCCCTGGAATGGAAGGACAGAGAGACAGAAGACTTAGTGCCCTGGAATGGAAGGACAGAGAGACAGAAGACTTAGTACCCTGGAATGGAAGGACAGAGAGACAGAAGACTTAGTGGCCTGGAATGGAAGGACAGAGAGACAGAAGACTTAGTACCCTGGAATGGAAGGAAGAGAGACAGAAGACTTAGTGCCCGGGAATGGAAGGACAGAGAGACAGAAGACTTAGTGCCCTGGAATGGAAGGACAGAGAGACAGAAGACTTAGTACCCTGGAATGGAAGGACAGAAAGACAGAAGACTTAGTGCCCTGGAATGGAAGGACAGAGAGACAGAAGACTTAGTGCCCTGGAATGGAAGGACAGAGAGACAGAAGACTTAGTACCCTGGAATGGAAGGACAGAAAGACAGAAGACTTAGTGCCCTGGAATGGAAGGACAGAAAGACAGAAGACTTAGTGCCCTGGAATGGAAGGACAGAGAGACAGAAGACTTAGTACCCTGGAATGGAAGAACAGAGAGACAGAAGACTTAGTACCCTGGAATGGAAGGACAGAGAGACAGAAGACTTAGTGCCCTGGAATGGAAGGACAGAGAGACAGAAGACTTAGTGCCCTGGAATGGAAGGACAGAGAGACAGAATACTTAGTGCCCTGGAATGGAAGGACAGAGAGACAGAAGACTTAGTGCCCTGGAATGGAAGGACAGAGAGACAGAAGACTTAGTGCCCTGGAATGGAAGGACAGACAGACAGAAGACTTAGTACCCTGGAATGGAAGGACAGAGAGACAGAAGACTTAGTGCCCTGGAATGGAAGGACAGAAAGACAGAAGACTTAGTACCCTGGAATGGAAGGACAGAGAGACAGAAGACTTAGTACCCTGGAATGGAAGGACAGAGAGACAGAAGACTTAGTGCCCTGGAATGGAAGGACAGAAAGACAGAAGACTTAGTGCCCTGGAATGGAAGGAAGGGACAGAAGACTTAGTACCCTGGAATGGAAGGACAGAGAGACAGAAGACTTAGTACCCTGGAATGGAAGGACAGAGAGACAGAAGACTTAGTGCCCTGGAATGGAAGGACAGAAAGACAGAAGACTTAGTACCCTGGAATGGAAGGACAGAGAGACAGAAGACTTAGTACCCTGGAATGGAAGGACAGAGAGACAGAAGACTTAGTACCCTGGAATGGAAGGACAGACAGACAGAAGACTTAGTACCCTGGAATGGAAGGACAGAGAGACAGAAGACTTAGTGCCCTGGAATGGAAGGACAGACAGACAGAAGACTTAGTACCCTGGAATGGAAGGACAGAGAGACAGAAGACTTAGTGCCCTGGAATGGAAGGACAGAAAGACAGAAGACTTAGTACCCTGGAATGGAAGGACAGAGAGACAGAAGACTTAGTGCCCTGGAATGGAAGGACAGAGAGACAGAAGACTTAGTGCCCTGGAATGGAAGGACAGACAGACAGAAGACTTAGTGCCCTGGAATGGAAGGACAGAGAGACAGAAGACTTAGTACCCTGGAATGGAAGGACAGAGAGACAGAAGACTTAGTACCCTGGAATGGAAGGACAGAAAGACAGAAGACTTAGTACCCTGGAATGGAAGGAAGGGACAGAAGACTTAGTACCCTGGAATGGAAGGACAGAGAGACAGAAGACTTAGTACCCTGGAATGGAAGGACAGAGAGACAGAAGACTTAGTGCCCTGGAATGGAAGGAAGAGACAGAAGAAAAAAATAAAACATTTAAAAAAAGTTATGTCATTTAGCAGACGCTCATATCCAGAGCAACTTACAGGAGCAGTTAGGGTTAAGTGCCTTGCTCAAGGGCACATCGACAGATTTCACCAAGTCAGCTCTAGGATTCCAATCAGCAAACTTTCGGTTACTGGCCTAACCGCTAGGCTAGCACCCAGCCCACATTGGCCTAACCGCTAGGCTAGCACCCAGCCCACATTGGCCTAACCGCTAGGCTAGCACCCAGCCCACATTGGCTTAACCGCTAGGCTAGCACCCAGCCCACATTGGCCTAACCGCTAGGCTAGCACCCAGTCCACATTGGCCTAACCGCTAGGCTAGCACCCAGCCCACATTGGCTTAACCGCTAGGCTAGCACCCAGCCCACATTGGCTTAACCGCTAGGCTAGCACCCAGCCCACATTGGCTTAACCGCTAGGCTAGCACCCAGCCCACATTGGCTTAACCGCTAGGCTAGCACCCAGCCCACATTGGCTTAACCGCTAGGCTAGCACCCAGCCCACATTGGCTTAACTGCTAGGCTAGCACTCAGCCCACATTTGCTTAACTGCTAGGCTAGCACCCAGCCCACATTGGCCTAACCGCTAGGCTAGCACCCAGCCCACATTGGCCTAACCGCTAGGCTAGCACCCAGCCCACATTGGCTTAACCGCTAGGCTAGCACCCAGCCCACATTGGCTTAACCGCTAGGCTAGCACCCAGCCCACATTGGCTTAACCGCTAGGCTAGCACCCAGCCCACATTGGCTTAACCGCTAGGCTAGCACCCAGCCCACATTGGCGGGACATTTTCATTTCACAGAAATTTGTCTTTTTTGGTGTTCACTTTTCCCCAGGGATGTCGTGTTTGTAGGCCTCAAAATGGCTGTCGAGGAGGACCTTCACATCTGAGTGAAGTCTCTCTCACACTCACACTCTCTCACACACACACACACACACACACACACACACACACACACACACACACACACACACACACACACACACACACACACACACACACACACACACACACACACACACACACACACACACACACACACACACACACACACACACACACACACACACCCTCCACCTACCTGTATGTATCGACCAGACTTAATGCCAGCCTCCAGGACCTCGGCAGGCAGGTGTTCAGTGTACTCTCTCTCCGTCCCCTCGCTCCCTTTCTCCTGCAGGGCCTGAGCGATGGAGCAGTACAGCTCCAGGGCAGCCTGCAGCTCCGGCCAGAACGTCTGCAGGTACTCCTGAACACAGAAACAGAAATCTCATTAGGCGCTGATTGACTTGAAAGGGCAGGGCCAGTTCTACTCATTCTAGTTCTGTGCTCCTGAAGACCAAGAGACATGCACAAGGTAACGATACACTGGTTGATAATACAGGAGATGTTTTATCCTGTGTTCAGGATGTGTAGGCTATGTGATCCCTGCGGGGGAATTGAACCCACAACCCTGGGTCTCACTCTTACCAACGGAGCCACACAGGACCAAATCAAATGTATTTATAAAGCCCTTCGTACATCAGCTGATATCTCAAAGTGCTGTACAGAAACACAGCCGAAAACCCCAAACAGCAAGCAATGCAGGTGTAGAAGCACGGTGGCTAGGAAAAACTCCCTAGAAAGGCCAAAACCTAGGAAGAAACCTAGAGAGGAATCAGGCTATGAGGGGTGGCCAGTCCTCTTCTGGCTGTGCCGGGTAGAGATTATAACAGAACATGGCCAAGATGTTCAAATGTTCATAAATGACCAGCATGGTCAAATAATAATAATCACAGTAGTTATCAAGGGTGTAACAAGTCAGCACCTCAGGAGTAAAGGCAGTATACACTATACCAACTGAAGGAAACTGATCTGAACCCACCCCGGCTTCTTGTATGGGTCCTTTTGACTGATGTTCCCTGAGGTTCCATTACCCAGGTATTCACCTATAGTGGATCAGTATACAGCAGGGTTCTCCTTACCCAGGTATTCACCTATAGAGGATCAGTATACAGCAGGGTTCTCATTACCCAGGTATTCACCTATAGAGGATCAGTATTCAGCAGGGTTCTCATTACCCAGGTATTCACCTATAGAGGATCAGTATTCAGCAGGGTTCTCATTACCCAGGTATTCACCTATAGAGGATCAGTATACAGCAGGGTTCTCATTACCCAGGTATTCACCTATAGTGGATCAGTATTCAGCAGGGTTCTCATTACCCAGGTATTCACCTATAGAGGATCAGTATACAGCAGGGTTCTCATTACCCAGGTATTCACCTATAGAGGATCAGTATACAGCAGGGTTCTCATTACCCAGGTATTCACCTATAGAGGATCAGTATTCAGCAGGCTTCTCATTACCCAGGTATTCACCTATAGAGGATCAGTATACAGCAGGGTTCTCATTACCCAGGTATTCACCTATAGAGGATCAGTATACAGCAGGGTTCTCATTACCTAGGTATTCACCTATAGAGGATCAGTATACAGCAGGGTTCTCATTACCCAGGTATTCACCTATAGAGGATCAGTATACAGCAGGGTTCTCATTACCCAGGTATTCACCTATAGAGGATCAGTATACAGCAGGGTTCTCATTACCCAGGTATTCACCTATAGAGGATCAGTATACAGCATGCCATGGGTTCATCTTTAATCATGTTAGCACCATTGAAGGGCAATGGGACAGAACAGGCATTTGGGTACCTGGTGTGTACTATAGTGTACCTGTGTACAGAGGATGTATTCACCACAGTTGAGGCTGCTGTACTATAGTGGTGTACCTGTGTACAGAGGACGTATTCACCACAGTTGAGGCTGTGTGTACTATAGTGTTGTACCTGTGTACAGAGGACGTAGACACCACAGTTGAGGCTGCTGTACTCTGCCACAGCGGTCTGGTCTTCAGTGATCATCACTACTGGCTTCAGACCTGCCAGGTGGTCATGGTACCACACTGCAGCATGATACACACACCTACAGGGAGGGAGACAAGGACACACCTGCATTACCATACACATACAGATACACAGAGTGATGCCTAAACACACACACACACACACAATTCCAATGTACTTATTATGTACCTACAAATGGCAACAAACTTGACATGTATTAACTGGCTTAATATTGGATTTTACAGTCAGATGACGAGGAGGAGGATGAAGGAGGAGGACGAAGGAGGAGGATGAAGGTGGAGGAGGAGGAGGAGGAGAAGGAGGATGAAGGAGGAGAAGGATGAAGACGGAGGAGGAGGTGTAGGAGGAGGAGAAGGAGGATGAAGGAGGAGGAGAAGGAGGATGAAGGCGGAGGAGAAGGAGAAGGATGAAGGCGGAGGAGGAGGATGAAGACGGAGGAGGAGGATGAGGATGAAGATGGAGGTGTAGGAAGGCCACTCACCTGGTCTGCCATTTGTCCTGCGGCTCTCCCTTTTCTCTGGGGCAGTAGGAATACTCCTGGAACTCGTTGGCAAACAGGATACAGTGATGACGGGGGTCCTTCAGCAAGCTGCGTAGCCGGTTGTACTGCCTGATAGAAACAATACATTTTCTACTCAAAGTGCATCGTTATGCTGACATAAAGTGTGATAAAAACAAATACCTTAAAATAGTAGACATTACATAAACAACGTAAAAAGATAACAAGAAATAGCGAGAGGGCAACTCATGAAGTATGGTCCTAGATTTGACACCAGCTACAGCAGTGGTGTAAAGTACTTCAGTAAAAATACTTGAAAGTACTACTTAAGTCGTTTTTAGTGGTATCTGTACTTTACGATTTATATTTTTGACAACTTTAACTTCCTTACATTCCTAAAGAAAATGATGTACTTTTTACTCCATACATTTTCCCTGACACCTAAAAGTACTCGTTCAATTTTGAATGCTTAGCAGGACAGGAAATAGTCTAATTCACACACTTATCAAGAGAACATCTCTGGTCGTCCCTACAGCCTCTGATCTGGTGGACTCACTAAACACATGCTTGGTTTGTAAATGATGTCTGGGTGTTGGAGCATGCACCTGGCGATTTGTAAATTAAAAACACAAGAAAATTATGACGTCTGGTTTGCTTTCTATAAGGAATTTAAATGATTTATACTTTTACTTTGACTTTTGATACGTAAGTATATTTTAGCAATTATATTTATTTGTAATACTTAAGTATATTTAAAACCAAATACTTTTATACTTTTATTCAAGTAGTATTTTACTGGGTGACTTTCACTTTTACTTGAGTCATTTTCTATTAAGGTATCTTTACTTCTACTCAGGTATGACAATTGGGTACTTTTTCCACTACTGCTAATAACCTTGTAGACGAATAACCTTGTAACCTACAGTATGTAGTCTAATAACCTTGTAGCCTACAGTATGCAGCCTAATAACCTTGTTAATAACCTTGTAGACGAATAACCTTGTAACCTACAGTATGCAACCTAGTAACCTACAGTATGTAACCTTGTAACCTACAGTATGTAGCCTAATAACCTTGTAGCATACAGTATGTAGCCTAATAACCTTGTAGCATACAGTATGTAGCATAATAACCTTGTAACATACAGTATGTAGCCTAATAACCTTGTAGCATACAGTATGTAGCCTAATAACCTTGTAACATACAGTATGTAGCCTAATAACCTTGTAGCATACAGTATGTAGCCTAATAACCTTGTAGCCTAATAACCTTGTAGCATACAGTATGCAACCTAGTAACCTACAGTATGTAACCTACAGTATGTAGCCTAATAACGTTGTAACATACAGTATGTAGCCTAATAACCTTGTAGCCTACAGTATGTAGCCTAATAACCTTGTAGCCTACAGTACGTAGCCTAATACTCTTGTAACATACAGTATGTAGCCTAATAACCTTGTAGCATATAGTATGTAGCCTAATAACCTTGTAGCCTACAGTATGTAGCCTAATAACCTTGTAGCCTACAGTATGTAGCCTAATAACCTTGTAACATACAGTATGTAGCCTAATAACCTTGTAACCTACAGTATGTAGCATAATAACCTTGTAACATACAGTATGTAGCCTAATAACCTTGTAACATACAGTATGTAGCCTAATAACCTTGTAGCATACAGTATGTAGCCTAATAACCTTGTAGCCTAATAACCTTGTAGCCTACAGTATGTAGCCTAATAACCTTGTAGCCTACAGTATGTAGCCTAATACTCTTGTAACATACAGTATGTAGCCTAATAACCTTGTAGCATATAGTATGTAGCCTAATAACCTTGTAGCCTACAGTATGTAGCCTAATAACCTTGTAGCCTACAGTATGTAGCCTAATAACCTTGTAACATACAGTATGTAGCCTAATAACCTTGTAACCTACAGTATGTAGCATAATAACCTTGTAACATACAGTATGTAGCCTAATAACCTTGTAGCATACAGTATGTAGCCTAATAACGTTGTAACATACAGTATGTAGCCTAATAACCTTGTAGCCTACAGTATGTAGCCTAATAACCTTGTAGCCTACAGTATGTAGCCTAATACTCTTGTAACATACAGTATGTAGCCTAATAACCTTGTAGCATATAGTATGTAGCCTAATAACCTTGTAGCCTACAGTATGTAGCCTAATAACCTTGTAGCCTACAGTATGTAGCCTAATAACCTTGTAACATACAGTATGTAGCCTAATAACCTTGTAACCTACAGTATGTAGCATAATAACCTTGTAACATACAGTATGTAGCCTAATAACCTTGTAGCATACAGTATGTAGCCTAATAACCTTGTAACATACAGTATGTAGCCTAATAACCTTGTAGCCTACAGTATGTAGCCTAATAACCTTGTAGCATACAGTATGTAGCCTAATAACCTTGTAGCCTAATAACCTTGTAACATACAGTATGCAACCTAGTAACCTACAGTATGTAACCTACAGTATGTAGCCTAATAACCTTGTAACATACAGTATGTAGCCTAATAACCTTGTAGCCTACAGTATGTAGCCTAATAACCTTGTAGCCTACAGTATGTAGCCTAATAACCTTGTAGCATACAGTATGCAACCTAGTAACCTACAGTATGTAACCTTGTAGCCTACAGTATGCAACCTAGTAACCTACAGTATGTAACCTTGTAGCATACAGTATGTAGCCTAATAACCTTGTAGCATACAGTATGTAGCATAATAACCTTGTAGCATACAGTATGTAGCCTAATAACCTTGTAGTCTACAGTATGTAGCCTAATAATGTAGTCTAATAACCTTGTATCATACAGTATGTGATAACCTACAGTATGTGATAACCTACAGTATGTGATAAGCTACAGTATGTGATAAGCTACAGTATGTGATAAGCTACAGTATGTGATAACCTACAGTATGTGATAACCTACAGTATGTGATAAGCTAACTCAATACCAAGCTTTCCTACCAACAGGATAGAGTGTCAGTTGGTATAACAGAGTCTCCCTGACTCCCTGACTCAGCGGTTGGTCCTGGGGTCCCCTGTGTGTTGTAGTGAATAGAGCTCTGCAATTAACCAACTACACAGCACGACATCAGCACAACACACACACGCACGGTCGCACGCATACACACACACACACACAGAAAACCGAAGACTCTGAAAAGTGAAGCCTCATCACGTTAACTTATGCAACAGATTTATAAAACGGGGAGCTAACAGAACAAAAGGAGACCGGGACGAGGCTGCTGAAAGTCTACTGGGGACTGTTATTTACACTAAGTCATCAACTTTGTCAACAACAAACACCAATGTATGTGTATCTATAAGAACCGTCGCTGTATACTGTTTAGAAGGGTTGTGTCATAACCAGTAGTGGCTACATTATTCATCCACAGGCTACATCCTGTTTAGCTTGATCAGCATAGCTGTGTTATAATGAGGATGTTTTCACCCACTCTCGATAGGTGCATTTCTATTCAAGGTAATATGGAGGAAGTTGCCTTTATTTGCCCTCTAAGTGTCACTCGATCACCTCTAACTAGGACTTGAGCAGTAACTGGCATCACTCACGTCAGTAACTGGCAACACTCACGTCAGCAACTGGCATCACTCACGTCAGTAACTGGCATCACTCAGGTCAGTAACTGGCATCACTCAGGTCAGTAACTGGCATCACTCACGTCAGCAACTGGCATCACTCAGGTCAGAAACTGGCATCACTCAGGTCAGAAACTGGCATCACTCAGGTCAGAAACTGGCATCACTCACATCAGCAACTGGCATCACTCAGGTCAGTGACTGCCTTTTACCTTGGTGTCACTGAGCTTTGGACTGCAGTGTCTACGGTTTACCTTGGTGTCACTGAGCTTTGGGCTGCAGTGTCTACGGTTTACCTTGGTGTTACTGAGCTTTGGGCTGCAGTGTCTACGGTTTACCTTGGTGTCACTGAGCTTTGGGCTGCAGTGTCTACGGTTTACCTTGGTGTCACTGAGCTTTGGGCTGCAGTGTCTACAGTTTACCTTGGTGTCACTGAGCTTTGGGCTGCAGTGTCTACGGTTTACCTTGGTGTCACTGAGCTTTGGGCTGCAGTGTCTACGGTTTACCTTGGTGTCACTGAGCTTTGGGCTGCAGTGTCTACGGTTTACCTTGGTGTCACTGAGCTTTGGGCTGCAGTGTCTACGGTTTACCTTGGTGTCACTGAGCTTTGGACTGCAGTGTCTACGGTTTACCTTGGTGTCACTGAGCTTTGGGCTGCAGTGTCTACGGTTTACCTTGGTGTCACTGAGCTTTGGGCTGCAGTGTCTACGGTTTACCTTGGTGTCACTGAGCTTTGGGCTGCAGTGTCTACGGTTTACCTTGCTATTATTTATTGTTCTTTGCTGATAAAAGTATCAAACTATTCGTTGTGGAGTCGCATTCCAGTGGGTGTACCCAGCAAGAAGGCAGTAACTGCCATCTAGGGTCAAAGGTCATGTCAGAGGTCAGGGTCAATATGAATAAAAAGTAACCTCGTAGTAAGACAACAGATAACCACATCTCCAATGATCTGCCTACAATTCATTTGGCTGGACAATAAAAAAAAAACTTTAAGCCATTTTTCTCTGTTTCACTCTATGAGCAGTTTCTGCACTTTTGCTTGGTTTTGCAGTACTGTTCTGTACCCATGGAGAGGTGTACTGTTCTGTACCCATGACATAGTCATTGGAGAGGTGTACTGTTCTGTACCCATGACATAGTCATTGGAGAGGTGTACTGTTCTGTACCCATGACATAGTCATTGGAGAGGTGTACTGTTCTGTGCCCATGACATAGTCATTGGAGAGATGGACTGTTCTGTACCCATGACATAGTCATTGGAGAGGTGTACTGTTCTGTGCCCATGACATAGTCATTGGAGAGATGGACTGTTCTGTACCCATGACATAGTCATTGGAGAGGTGTACTGTTCTGTGCCCATGACATAGTCATTGGAGAGGTGTACTGTTCTATACCCATGGAGAGGTGTACTGTTCTGTACCCATGACATAGTCATTGGAGAGATGGACTGTTCTGTACCCATGACATAGTCATTGGAGAGGTGTACTGTTCTGTGCCCATGACATAGTCATTGGAGAGGTGTACTGTTCTATACCCATGGAGAGGTGTACTGTTCTGTACCCATGACATAGTCATTGGAGAGATGGACTGTTCTGTACCCATGACATAGTCATTGGAGAGATGGACTGTTCTGTGCCCATGACATAGTCATTGGAGAGGTGTACTGTTCTATACCCATGGAGAGGTGTACTGTTCTGTACCCATGACATAGTCATTGGAGAGATGGACTGTTCTGTGCCCATGACATAGTCAGTGGAGAGGTGTACTGTTCTGTACCCATGACATAGTCATTGGAGAGATGGACTGTTCTGTGCCCATGACATAGTCATTGGAGAGATGTAGGACTACTGTTACGTACCCATATGGCATAGTCATTGAAGAGGTGTATCTACACTCTGCCCTCACACCAATGGTAGATGTCTCATTACTACTGTCTGCCCCAACACCAATGGTAGATGTCTCATTACTAATGTCTGCCCCAACACCAATGGTAGATGTCTCAATACTACTGTCTGCCCTCACACCAATGGTAGATGTCTCATTACTACTGTCTGCCCCAACACCAATGGTAGATGTCTCATTACTACTGTCTACCCCAACACCAATGGTAGATGTCTCAATACTACTGACTTCCCTCACACCAATGGTATATGTCTCATTACTACTGTCTAACCCAACACCAATGGTAGATGTCTCATTACTGTCTTCCCCAACACCAATGGTAGATGTCTCATTACTACTGTCTGCCCCAACACCAATGGTAGATGTCTCATTACTACTGTCTACCCTCACACCAATGGTATATGTCTCATTACTACTGTCTACCCCAACACCAATGGTAGATGTCTCATTAGTACTGTCTGCCCCTCACACCAATGGTAGATGTCTCATTACTGTCTGCCCCAACACCAATGGTAGATGTCTCATTACTACTGTCTGCCCCAACACCAATGGTAGATGTCTCATTACTACTGTCTACCCTCACACCAATGGTATATGTCTCATTACTACTGTCTACCCCAACACCAATGGTAGATGTCTCATTACTACTGTCTGCCCCTCACACCAATGGTAGATGTCTCATTACTACTGTCTGCCCCAACACCAATGGTAGATGTCTCATTACTACTGTCTTCCCCAACACCAATGGTAGATGTCTCATTACTACTGTCTGCCCCAACACCAATGGTAGATGTCTCATTACTACTGTCTAACCCAACACCAATGGTAGATGTCTCATTACTACTGTCTGCCCCAACACCAATGGTAGATGTCTCATTACTACTGTCTGCCCCAACACCAATGGTAGATGTCTCATTACTACTGTCTACCCTCACACCAATGGTATATGTCTCATTACTACTGTCTACCCCAACACCAATGGTAGATGTCTCATTACTACTGTCTACCCTCACACCAATGGTATATGTCTCATTACTACTGTCTACCCCAACACCAATGGTAGATGTCTCATTACTACTGTCTGCCCCAACACCAATGGTAGATGTCTCATTACTACTGTCTGCCCCAACACCAATGGTAGATGTCTCATTACCACTGTCTGCCCCAACACCAATGGTAGATGTCTCATTACTACTGTCTGCCCCAACACCAATGGTAGATGTCTCATTACTACTGTCTGCCCCAACACCAATGGTAGATGTCTCATTACTACTGTCTTCCCCAACACCAATGGTAGATGTCTCATTACTACTGTCTGCCCCAACACCAATGGTAGATGTCTCATTACTACTGTCTGCCCCAACACCAATGGTAGATGTCTCATTACTACTGTCTACCCTCACACCAATGGTATATGTCTCATTACTACTGTCTACCCCAACACCAATGGTAGATGTCTCATTACTACTGTCTACCCTCACACCAATGGTATATGTCTCATTACTACTGTCTACCCCAACACCAATGGTAGATGTCTCATTACTACTGTCTGCCCCAACACCAATGGTAGATGTCTCATTACTACTGTCTGCCCCAACACCAATGGTAGATGTCTCATTACTACTGTCTGCCCCAACACCAATGGTAGATGTCTCATTACTACTGTCTACCCGAACACCAATGGTAGATGTCTCATTACTACTGTCTGCCCCAACACCAATGGTAGATGTCTCATTACTACTGTCTGCCCCAACACCAATGGTAGATGTCTCATTACCACTGTCTGCCCCAACACCAATGGTAGATGTCTCATTACTACTGTCTGCCCCAACACCAATGGTAGATGTCTCATTACTACTGTCTGCCCCAACACCAATGGTAGATGTCTCATTAGTACTGTCTGCCCCAACACCAATGGTAGATGTCTCATTACTACTGTCTTCCACAACACCAACGGTAGATGTCTCATTACTACTGTCTACCCTCACACCAATGGTATATGTCTCATTACTACTGTCTACCCCAACACCAATGGTAGATGTCTCATTACTACTGTCTACCCTCACACCAATGGTATATGTCTCATTACTACTGTCTACCCCAACACCAATGGTAGATGTCTCATTACCACTGTCTGCCCCAACACCAATGGTAGATGTCTCATCACTACTGTCTGCCCCAACACCAATGGTAGATGTCTCATTACTACTGTCTACCCTCACACCAATGGTATATGTCTCATTACTACTGTCTACCCCAACACCAATGGTAGATGTCTCATTACTACTGTCTGCCCCTCACACCAATGGTAGATGTCTCATTACTACTGTCTGCCCCAACACCAATGGTAGATGTCTCATTACTACTGTCTTCCCCAACACCAATGGTAGATGTCTCATTACTACTGTCTGCCCCAACACCAATGGTAGATGTCTCATTACTACTGTCTAACCCAACACCAATGGTAGATGTCTCATTACTACTGTCTGCCCCAACACCAATGGTAGATGTCTCATTACTACTGTCTGCCCCAACACCAATGGTAGATGTCTCATTACTACTGTCTACCCTCACACCAATGGTATATGTCTCATTACTACTGTCTACCCCAACACCAATGGTAGATGTCTCATTACTACTGTCTACCCTCACACCAATGGTATATGTCTCATTACTACTGTCTACCCCAACACCAATGGTAGATGTCTCATTACTACTGTCTGCCCCAACACCAATGGTAGATGTCTCATTACTACTGTCTGCCCCAACACCAATGGTAGATGTCTCATTACCACTGTCTGCCCCAACACCAATGGTAGATGTCTCATTACTACTGTCTGCCCCAACACCAATGGTAGATGTCTCATTACTACTGTCTGCCCCAACACCAATGGTAGATGTCTCATTACTACTGTCTTCCCCAACACCAATGGTAGATGTCTCATTACTACTGTCTGCCCCAACACCAATGGTAGATGTCTCATTACTACTGTCTACCCCAACACCAATGGTAGATGTCTCATTACTACTGTCTGCCCCAACACCAATGGTAGATGTCTCATTACTACTGTCTGCCCCAACACCAATGGTAGATGTCTCATTACCACTGTCTGCCCCAACACCAATGGTAGATGTCTCATTACTACTGTCTGCCCCAACACCAATGGTAGATGTCTCATTACTACTGTCTGCCCCAACACCAATGGTAGATGTCTCATTAGTACTGTCTGCCCCAACACCAATGGTAGATGTCTCATTACTACTGTCTTCCCCAACACCAACGGTAGATGTCTCATTACTACTGTCTACCCTCACACCAATGGTATATGTCTCATTACTACTGTCTACCCCAACACCAATGGTAGATGTCTCATTACTACTGTCTACCCTCACACCAATGGTATATGTCTCATTACTACTGTCTACCCCAACACCAATGGTAGATGTCTCATTACCACTGTCTGCCCCAACACCAATGGTAGATGTCTCATCACTACTGTCTGCCCCAACACCAATGGTAGATGTCTCAATACTACTGTCTGCCCCAACACCAATGGTAGATGTCTCATTACTACTGTCTGCCCCAACACCAATGGTAGATGTCTCATTACTACTGTCTGCCCCAACACCAATGGTAGATGTCTCATTACCACTGTCTGCCCCAACACCAATGGTAGATGTCTCATTACTACTGTCTGCTCCAACACCAATGGTAGATGTCTCATTACTACTGTCTACCCCAACACCAATGGTAGATGTCTCATTACTACTGTCTTCCCTCACACCAATGGTAGATGTCTCATTACTACTGTCTGCCCCAACACCAATGGTAGATGTCTCATTACTACTGTCTGCCCCAACACCAATGGTAGATGTCTCATTACTACTGTCTGCCCCAACACCAATGGTAGATGTGAGTGGTGTAGGCCTAGTTACTCAACCTGTGTTACAGTAATTATCTCATTGGAGGGGTGTAGGATGTAGGCGTGTAGCTCCTGTACCTGCGTCCTCTGCTGTGTTGGACGGCCTGGCAGGCAGTCTGGGTGAACACTATCCCCTGGATCTCTCTAAACTCCAGAATCTCCATAAAGTCTCTCGCCACGCCAGCATCAGGCATCACATAGTGAGTCACATCTCCAGACAGCACCTTGCCTTCTGTTGGGACAGAACAAGGGGGGAACAGATTCAGACTCTACCATGTCCTGATGGAGATCATTGCAAACACAGCACCACTGTGTCAACAACATCCACGTCTATTCTTAGCTATATGAATTTATGCACAGGAGTCTAAGTCGTCTTATCTACCTTGACTGTGATGGCCATCATCATTATTTTCTAGCTATTGTACTCGAGAACTAGGTGTTAAAAGCGTGGCAGGTGTTGTTACGGCGTAACAACTAACAACTATCATCACGTGACTGTGTAATACAAAAGAGAAACATCATAGTTTAGCATATTCCTTGTTGTAATTTAGCTAGATAGCATGTTACATTTACGTTTCTCTAAAATTTGAAGACATCAAAAGGAAGACTTATAGAGTATTTTATTTTAGTAAAACCTGACTTTACCGTTGGCGCATTGTGCCTGACAGAGAGAGCTGTAGCAGGGAACATGTTCTCTCAAATAATGTTCCCGAACCACACGAACTTTCCGTCCACGGGAACTCTTCAAATGCAACACCTTCTCGGTCTTAATCATTGTCACCCGGCTTCATAGAAAACGCGTTTGGCACGATTGTTTTTGAAAGATTAGCTGCCGTTGACAAGACAAGCGGGAACCGATTCCGAAGTTGTAAACAAACCATTCAAGTCCAGGAAGAACACTGCGCAAACGCGGCGGGCTCGTCGAGTTGACGTCATCAATTCCGTACACACACACACACACACACACACACACAGATTTTTTTCTTACAAATGATAAATGCCAGTGTGTTTTTAGAAAAGCGGAAAACAATATGTTAACATGTCCAGTTTAAACCTTTGTTTTATGCAGTGCACTGTCCTCAGTGATTTGAATGTGCTTGTATATCCCTGCTCTGACACCAGAAATTAAATTCCCTTTGGAAAATAAAGTAATTCTAAATCTAAGTCTTTTTAAAGCCAAAGCGAATTGCACTGATGCTTGATCTCTCAACTGATTAATTGTGACAATATGCAAAAGTTTGTTTCTCCACCGATGTTAATGTTCTATGCAAAACCATTAAATAGATGTGTGTTAATCAAACTGTATAATGATCATATCCGAACCAATGTGATCTTTTGATGTTATAATTAATTATTATCGTTATATTGCGTGATATTATTATTATTTTTAAATATTTTTAATCCCAGGCCTCCGTCCCCGTTTTAGGTATCTCTTTATGAAGTGTTGTGTTGTCTCTCTTGTTGTGATATGTGTTTTGTCCTATATTTATATTGTATTTATTTATGTATTTTAATCCCAGGCCCCTGTCCCCGCAGGAGGTCTTTGCCTTTTGGTAAACCGTCATTGTAAATAAGAATTTGTTCTTAACTGACTTTCCTAGTTAAATAAACGTTAAATAAATAAAACATATATAAATATATATTTATGAATGGGCACATGTCCATGCAGGGCTGGTCAATTCGAATAGAAGTCAGTCAATGCAGGAAGTTAATTTAAATAACAATAAAAAAAATTAAGAAAAAAAAAACAGCATCTATTTTCAAACTGACGAGGAGAAGCTATTTATGTCAAAAAGTGTTTCAATAGTTTTATTTTGAATTGAAATCCCTTTCTGAACTGACTGCCTTCAATCCGAATTGACCCCAGCTCTGGTACCAGAGATGAGAGCCTTCGTGACGTCACTGCTATTTAAATGATCCGCGCTCGAGCGCCAGTTGCAGTGTGGATAGAAGCGATGCGCGAGAGAAGTGAGGAGCGAAGATAATTTAAGCTTTAGAGGCTTGACTGTACAACCTTACGCGACAATTTATCCACAATTTAATCGACTTTCGCCACAGGAAATATATTATCCTTATTTACCAGGTGCTTACGACACTGTTGAACGATAGGCTACACAGCTAAAGACTGACTCTGGGAAGGAAGAGATCACAGAACACAGAAAAGGTAGGCTTCTCTGTCTCCGGGAATTTTCTAATGCCATTGAGTTCAGCAAAGTTCTCCAGAATCTGTTTTAATGCCCATTAATTACTCGTCTTCGGTAAGTGTCACGTCTCAAGTGCCGCTGGGATAATTGCTATGTCTCAAGTGTTGTTGCAAGGTCTGATTATGCTTGTTAATTAGTTGCGGTGTGATAGAGTAGCCTATAATGTGATTGGTACCTCAAAGATATTGATGCTGAAAAGTATTGTGTTTGTGTGTATGCTTCCTTGAGGTTGAATTGTGTTTTGTAGCCTATCTGCTTCTATTCGAGTTAAATTGTAAATGTAATGTCTATTGAACTATTTGAAACTGTTAGGCTAGATTTCTAAATACCTCTATACCAGAAGGTGCATTTTTTTAAGGGGTAATTTCTGCATTTGATTAGAATTACCACGTTATTAGGATGTTGCCACATAACAATGAGACAGGAAGTGCTTACATATAAGGAAGACCACGCTAAATCATCACACCTCCAGCTGAGAGGTATTGTTGATGAGTTGTTTGATTATTTGGATCTTCTTGAGCCCACAACGGGGGACTTATCTCCCAACAGTCCTATGAAAAACCATAAAACACATCAAATATGTTACCGTGTTAAAAGTATTTTACAGTAGCCGAGAAAACCGTTGGAGTTGAATGCCCTTGAATTATCACTGTCTCTGTGGGACAAGATTCGAGAACGTTCACTTCATTCACAAGTTGCTGTGAGAAAGTGGATGTACAAAGCAATAGGAGGGTTTCTGATGTTGATGAGGTCTGGCAGGAGGTCGCCGTGGTCTAAAATGAGGTGGGTTTCATTCCCAAAAGGCTCCCTATATTACCAATATAGTGCACTACTTTAGACCAAAGCTGATCGAAAGTAGGGCACTATGTAGGGAATAGGGTGCCAGAGTCCTACTGATCCTGGTCTAAAGTGGTGCACTATGTAGGGAATAGGGTGCCAGAGTCCTACCGACCCTGGTCTAAAGTAGGGCACTATATAGGGAATTGGGTGCAGAGTCCTACTGACCCTGGTCTAAAATAGTGCACTATATAGGGAATTGGGTGCCATTTGGGACAGACCCGTGATCTTCTGCTCTGACCTTCAAGTTGAATGAGGCACCAATCAAATCACTATTGATCCCTGTGTGGAAGCTGTAAATTTGGCCATTGTTGTGCAGCAGAGAGATAGCGGGGTGTTTTGCATAGTGACACATGGACAGATTCACCACTAACACTACAGATGGATGGCCTCTAGGCTTAAGGCTCTAGTACCGTTGCTGTTTTTGGTTACTAAGAACAGATGAGGACAGTTTCATTTCAAACGCCAACTGCTTTTTTAATTCTGTATGGCTAATCGGGCTATTGGTAGAATTCCCCTTTCCTTTAATTGGTCAGATAAAGAGAAACACATTTACTAGCCATGTTCTTACACCACTGGCATAGCGCAGTGTCTCCAGAATCCTGTGAAGCCTGAGTCCCCCCCCCCCCCCTACCTAACCAAAATAATCTTATGCTTCAGCCACTTACAAAGTTTATACTACTGATGGCTGTCCATGGTTCTGAAACTGCAACGTCTAGGCGGCTGCCTGTCCATGAACTATCAGGTTACCTGGTGCTAGTGCTTGTAGTAGCCTGTAGCTTTGCTTTCAACCACAGCTTTGTTTCATTACCAAACCAGGGAGCAACATTTGATCTGTGAAGTCCACAAAACATATTGGATGGAACACAGAGTTCCATGTTCTACAGCATGGTCAATCAAGGTAATGTTTCCTACATTTTCGGACTAGCCACCAGAAGACAACGACACCACGAGATGCAACAATGTACGTTTTTTTTCTGTCAATGAGTTTGGCTTCGGATGTGATGTGATTGGTCTGAAGCCAAATCCAAACTGGCTTTCCTTGACACTTTTTTTTTTAGGTGCGCCAGGGCCATTCACAGCTGAGCTCACTCAGTTTAGTTGCCAACCATTCAATGCTATGGTTGGCAACAATGTCATACTCTTGTTTTGACCAGACAGCGTAAGATAGATACGCTACACATACTGAGACAGAGGGGCGCTGATTCATTTGATCGGCTGCTTTCTCCGGTGACATACATTTAGCCTCTTGCGAATTTAAGGAAATGTATGAAACACAGAAAGACGAAAAATCAATTATTTTGTATGGGGGGGGGGGTTTGTAAATTTTTGGGGGAAGCTTGGCTTCCCGTGGCAACCATGAATACACCCCACTACAAGTAATATAACCAGTCCACCATCAAAACAATAGTTTAGTATGGATTGTTTATGCAGACATTGTAGTCTAGCCTACTAGCTTATCTATAGCTATATATAGTATTTATCTGGTAGCCTATTATATTACACATTGGAGCTCAGACTCCACGCTGTCGGGGCTATCCGTCTCATCACTCGTAGATTTACAAGTGTCCACAGAAGGGGGGTCGCTCTCATGAGCGCCACTGGGTCTCTGGCAGTCGACAGCTGTGAGGAGGAGAAGGGGGGGGGGGGGGCGGCATCTCACTAGAGGAACTGTCACTATTCCCGGGGGGAAGGAAGAAGAGGAGGCGCAAGGCCACTGTCATTGTCAGGCCGGGCAGTGAGGTCTCTGTCTAGTCCTGCTGCTGCATAAGGCCTTCTGGCAAAGGGGGGTAGCTTTGCTGATGTGGTTATCTTCGGTCATTTGGCACGAGCTTGAACAACGCACTCACTCTCCATCCGAGTCCGACCTGATTCACCTAACTGAAGAAAAAAAACGTAATAGCCAATTAGGTGAGGAGGACGAGGTAGGGCTGCCGCCCGCGCCGCTGAGGAACAGGCTAACTAGATGTATGACAACTATACTGAACAACAATATAAACGTAACATGTAAAGTGTTGGTCCCATGTTTCATGAGCTGAAATATAATATCCCAGAAATGTTCCATACGAACAAAAAGCTTATTTCTGTCAAATTGTTGTGCACAAATTTGTTTACATCCCTGTTAGTGAGCATTTCTCCTTTGCCAAAATAATCCATTCACCTGACATGTATGGCATATCAAGAAGATGATTAAAGAGCATGATAATTACACAGGTGCACCTTGTGCTGGGAGACAATAAAAGGCCACTCTAAAATGTGCAGTTTTATCACACAACACAATGTCACGTCTTAAGTTTTGAGGGAGTGTACAATTGGCATGCTGACTGAAGGAATGTCCACCAGAGCTGTTGCCATAGATTTGAATGTTAATTTCTCTACCATAAGCCACTTCCAACGTTGTTTTAGAGAATTTAGCAGTATGTCCAACTGGCCTCACAACCGCAGACCACGTGTAACCACGCCAGCCCAGGACCTCCACATCCGGCTTCTTCACCGGTGGGATCGTCTGAGACCAGCCACTCGGACAGCTGCAGAAACTGTGGGTTTGCACAATCGAAGAATATCCGCACACACTGTCAGGAACCGTCTCAGTGAAGCTAATCTTTGTGCTTGTCATCCTCACCAGGGTCTTGACCTGACTGCAGTTCAGCGTCGTAACCAACTTCAGTGGGTAAATGCTCACCTTTGATGGCAACTGGAACGCTGGAGAAGTGTGCTCTTCTCTGATGAATCCTGGTGTCAACTGTACCGGGCAGATAGCAGACTGTGTATATGGCGTTGTGTGGGCGAGCGGTTTGCTGAGATCCTGACGCCTATTGTCGTGCCATTCATCCGCCGCCATCACCTCATGTTTCAGCATGATAATGCACTGCCCCATGTCACAAGAATCTGTACAGAATTCCTGGAAGCTGAAAAATTCCTAGTTCTTCCATGGCCTGCATACTCACCAGACATGTCACCCATTGAGCATGTTTGGGATGCTCTGGATCGACGTGTACAACAGCGTTCTCCAGTTACCGCTAATGTCCAGCAACTTCACACAGCCATTGAAGAGGAGTGGGTCAACATTCGACAGGCCACAATCAACTGCCTGATTAACTCAATGTGAAGGAGATGTGTCGCGCTGCATGAGGCAAATGGTGGTCACACCAGATACTGACTGGTTTTCTGATCCACACCCCTACTTTTTTTTTAAGGTATCTGTGACCAACATATCAAATCTGATTTATTTATATAGCCCTTCTTACATCAGCTGATATATCAAAGTGCTGTACAGAAACCCAGCCTAAAACCCCAAACAGCAAGCAATACAGGTGTAGAAGCACGGTGGCTAGGAAAAACTCCCTAGAAAGGCCAAAATCTAGGAAGAAACCTAGAGAGGAACCAGGCTATGAGGGGTGGCCAGTCCTCTTCTGGCTGTGCCGGGTGGAGATTATAACAGAACATGGCCAAGATGTTCAAATGTTCATAAATGACCAGCATGGTCAAATAATAGTAATCACAGTGAACAGGTCAGGGTTCCATAGCCGCAGGCAGAACAGTTGAAACTGGAGCAGCAGCACGGCCAGGTGGACTGGGGACAACAAGGAGTCATCATGCCAGGTAGTCCTGAGGCATGGTCCTAGGGCTCAGGTCCTCCGAGAGAGAGAAAGAAAGAAAGAATTAGAGAGAGCATACTTAAATTCACACAGGACACCGGATAAGACAGGAGAAATACTCCAGATATAACAGACTGACCCTAGCCCCCTGACACATAAACTACTGCAGCATAAATACTGGAGGCTGAGACAGGAGAGGTCAGGAGACACTGTATGTATACCTGTATTCCCAGACATGTGAAATCCATAGATTAGGGCCTAACTCATTTATTTCAATTGACTGATTTCCTTCATATGAACTGTAATTGTTGCATGTTGTGTTTATATTGTTCTTCAGTGTATATTGTTTGTCTGGCTCACCTGTTACATGTGGAAATTAAACAGGAGGGTTACCTTCAAAATTATTTATAAAAAAATATATATATACAATTTAGATATAGGTGTGAGATGACGGGTGCATGGGAAGCCAGAGCTCGTGGGGCCCCACCGCCTTGCGGGTGCTGTGGGTGCTACGCCAATGACGTATAAAACAGAACAGAAGAGAAGAGATTGTTTTTTATATCAGGTTAACTTCTAAGAACCAGAGGTGGCCTATTACGACAATGAGAAGCATTTTAACGGAAGAGCACTGTGCTGGTGAACATTATGGGTCCCCACTGGGTTGGTGCTGGTGCATTATGGGTCCCCACTGGGCTGGTGCATTTGAAATAGTTTTATTACAATATGTCACAGAGGTATTCATCACAACTGGACTTTGGCAATCAGAGTAATGCAGCTTTTGACGACTGCAGCTCTTAGCCTAATTAAGCTTTTTATTCTGCTTTGAGGATGCTGCTCAACAGTGTGTGTGTGTGTGTGTGTGTGTGTGTGTGTGTGTGTGTGTGTGTGTGTGTGTGTGTGTGTGTGTGTGTGTGTGTGTGTGTGTGTGTGTGTGTGTGTGTGTGTGTGTGTGTGTGTGTGTGTGTGTGTGTGTGCGAGTGTGTGTGTGCGAGTGTGTGTGTGCGAGTGTGTGTGTGCGAGTGTGTGTGCGCGAGTGTGTGTGCGCGAGTGTGTGTGTGCGCGAGTGTGTGTGTGCGCGAGTGTGTGTGTGCGCGAGTGCTCGCGTGCGTGCGTGTCCTGGTTGGCTTTGGAAAAAATATATGATTACGTCCAACAAAGTTTTTGATCTTCTAAATGTTTTAGATCCAGTTGTAATGATCATATACTGTACCTATTTCCTTTTAAATGATTCATGTCTCTTCCTGTTCCTGAATACAGCTGTATAAATGACTCATAGGATTCATGCCATTTTTAATCAAAGCAATGAATAATGTTGAATCATTAATTTAATGATAAGACCTTGGTCAAGCTGAAGATTAATGAATATGAGTTGTACAGCGGTACGACAACATGCCCTTGGATGCTTCCCAAATGGCACCCTATTCCCTATGTAGTGCACTACTTTTGGCCATGGCCTATAAGGCTCTGGTCTAAAGTAGTGCACTATAACGGGAATAGGGTGCCATTTGGCAGAGACGTTATGAGTTGTACAGCAGCAATGACAACTAGATGCCCTTGATTCAGGACTAGCCCCTCCAGCCTATGAATAATACTGTGTGTGTGTGTGTGTGTGTGTGTGTGTGTGTGTGTGTGTGTGTGTGTGTGTGTGTGTGTGTGTGTGTGTGTGTGTGTGTGTGTGTGTGTGTGTGTGTGTGTGTGTGTGTGTGTGTGTGTGTGCAAAAACAAATAGAGCATGCTGGGAAATATGATAGTGATGGCCATGGTTTTGGTTCAACTCTGGTTATTAACACCAACACTGGGGTTCTTTTACACGCCTGAGTGTTAATGTAACTTTTTACAGTGTTAATTTAACTTTTACAGTGTTAATGTAACTTTTTACAGTGTTAATGTAACCTTTTACAGTGTTAATTTAACTCTTGAATCAACATTAGAAAATGTTACACTGAAAAACCAACACTAGTTAACACTGGCCGATTTGCTGGGTGCTATGAAAGGGACACAACTGGAGGCTTCCATACATTTCCAGAACCTTTTAGAATTCTGAAGAACCGTAAATGTCACGCCAAGAACCCCATACTTAACTCAAAGGTTCTTTATCTGGTAAGAGTTCTCCAAGGAACCTTAAGAGCTGAGGAAGAACCATTTTAAACCCTCCTTTTCAAGGTATGACTGAACATTATATTAACTAGGTACCAGTCTGATAGACCATTATATTAACTAGTTACCAGTCTGATAGACCATTATATTAACTAGGTACCAGTCTGATAGACCATTATATTAACTAGGTACCAGTCTGATAGACCATTATATTAACTAGGTACCAGTCTGATAGACCATTATATTAACTAGGTACCAGTCTGATAGACCATTATATTAACTAGGTACCAGTCTGATAGACCATTATATTAACTAGGTACCAGTCTGATAGACCATTATATTAACTAGGTACCAGTCTGATAGACCATTATATTAACTAGGTACCAGTCTGATAGACCATTATATTAACTAGGTACCAGTCTGATAGAACATTATATTAACTAGGTACCAGTCTGATAGACCATTATATTAACTAGGTACCAGTCTGATAGACCATTATATTAACTAGGTACCAGTGGGTTATACAGGTAATACATTAACTTGTTGAGCTGAACTCTCTAATTTGTGGGAAGATTCTCCATGTTGGATAGGCTTCTTTTAGCTTAAATTATGCAGGCAGGGGTAGGCTAATGCAGGCAGGGGTAGGCTAATGCAGGCAGGGGTAGGCTAATGCAGGCAGGGGTAGGCTAAGGCAGGCAGGGGTAGGCTAATGCAGGCAGGGGTAGGCTAATGCAGGCAGGGGTAGGCTAATGCAGGCAGGGGTAGGCTAATGCAGGCAGGGGTAGGCTAATGCAGGCAGGGGTAGGCTAATGCAGGCAGAGGTAGGCTAAGGCAGGCAGGGGTAGGCTAATGCAGGCAGGGGTAGGCTAATGCAGGCAGGGGTAGGCTAATGCTGGCAGGGGTAGGCTAATGCAGGCAGGGGTAGGCTAATGCAGGCAGGGGTAGGCTAATGTAGGCAGGGGTAGGCTAATGCAGGCAGGGGTAGGCTTATGCAGGCAGGGGTAGGCTAAGGCAGGCAGGGGTAGGCTTATGCAGGCAGGGGTAGGCTAATGCAGGCAGGGGTAGACTAATGCAGGCAGGGGTAGGCTAATGCAGGCAGGGGTAGGCTTATGCAGGCAGGGGTAGGCTTATGCAGGCAGGGGTAGGCTAATGCAGGCAGGGGTAGGCTAAGGCAGGCAGGGGTAGGCTAAGGCAGGCAGGGGTAGGCTTATGCAGGCAGGGGTAGGCTAATGCAGGCAGGGGTAGGCTAATGCAGGCAGGGGTAGGCTAATGCTGGCAGGGGTAGGCTAATGCAGGCAGGGGTAGGCTAATGCAGGCAGGGGTAGGCTAATGCAGTCAGGGGTAGGCTATTGTGGTAGGGACATCATAAGAGTGGATTGATATACAACAAGGAAATTAAACTTCCTATATTTATGTTAATAAGATGATTACATAGTCATGGAAACGGTTCAAAATACTTACAGGGCATTGATATTCGAGTAGTAACTGTTGTTTCTAGTTTGTGAGCTATAAAGTTATCTCAGTCACGTCAATTAACCCATTGTCAAGCCCCGCCCTCTTTAGCTACCCGGAGATCTGCAATTGGTTCGTCAGCTAATGAATCAAATGCCCAAAAACATCTGGGTCAATTGCCAGTTCTTCCAGGCTGTTGAACCTATTCAACTGGGACTACCTGATCAATAACATGTAATCAGTGTTGATTAATGAGTGATCACTGGACAGGCTGGCTGTTAGTATCCCAAGGACAACCTAGTAGAGCATCAATGTACAGGGATCTGTAGACTGTAGTAGTATAGTTATAGTAGTTTATAGTTATTAGGTATAGGAGCCCCACAGTGTAAGTACAGGGATCTGTAGACTGTAGTAGTATAGTATAGTATAGTAGTTTATAGTTATTAGGTATAGGAGCTCCACAGTGTAGCTACAGGGATCTGTAGGCTGTAGTAGTATAGTATAGTAGTTTATAGTTATTAGGTATATGAGCCCCACAGTGTAGGTACAGGGATCTGTAGACTGTAGTAGTATAGTTATAGTAGTTTATATGTCACGTTCCTGACCTGTTTTCTCTTGTTTTGTATGTCTTTATTGGTCAGGGCGTGAGTGTTGGGTGGGTAGTCTATGTTTTGTATTTCTATGTTGGGTTTTGTGTTCGGCCTGGTATGATTCTCAATTAGAGACAGGTGTGTATCGTTTGTCTCTGATTGAGAGTCATACTAAGGCAGCCAGGGTTTCACTGGGGTTTTGTGGGTGTTTGTTCCTGTGTCAGTGTTTGGGCCACACAGGACGGTTGAAGGTTAGTCACGTTTGTTGTTTTGTAGTTTTGTAGTGTCTTGTTTGCTGTTTTCATTAAAAGTATGATTAATCACCAATCCGCATCTTGGTCCGATCCATGCTCCTCCTCGTCTGAGGAGGAGAACAACAATGACTGCCTTTACAGAAACACCCACCACAACAGGACCAAGCGGATTGGAGCCGGAGGAAAGGAACTAAAGCAATGGAGAGAAGAGGAATGGAGTTGGGAACAAATATTCAACGGAGAAGGACCCTGGGCTAAGGTTGGTGTGGATCGCCGCTTGCGGGAGGAGAAGAAGGCAGCCACAGCCCAGGAGCGGTGGATTGAGGAGGCAGCACGTATGAGAGGCTGGAAGCCCGAGAGGCTCACCCAAAAATTTCTTGGGGGGGGGGGGGGCTAAAGGGGAGTGTGGCGAAGCCGGGTTGGATACCTGAGCCAACTCCCCGGGCTTGCCGTGGAGTAAGAGGGCGTCGTACTGGTCAGACACCGTGTTATGCGGTAAAGCGCACGGTGTCCCCAGTACGCGTGCTTAGCCCAGTGCGGGCTATTCCACCTTGCCGCACTGGGAGGGCTAGGTTGGGCATCGAGCCGAGTGCCATGAAGCCGGCCCAACGTATCTGGTCTCCAGTACGTCTCCTCGGGCCGGCGTACATGGCACCAGCCTTACAGGTGGTGTCCCCGGTTCGCCTGCATAGCCCAGTGCGGGCTATTCCACCTCGCCGCACTGGCAGGGCTACGGGGACCATTCAACCTGGTAAGGTTGGGGAGGCTCGGTGCTCAAGAGCACGTGTCCTCCTTCACGGTCCGGTATATCCGGCGCCACCTTCCCACCCCAGCTCAGTACCACCAGTGCCTACACCACGCACCAGGCTTCCAGTGCATCTCCAGAGCCCTGTTCCTCTTCCACGCACTCTCCCTATGGTGCGTGTCTCCAGCCCAGTGCCTCCAGTTCCGGCACCACGCACCAAGCCTCCTGTGCGTCTCCAGAGCCCTGGACGCACTGTTCCTTCTCCCCGCACTCGCCCTGAGGTGCGTGCCCTCAGCCCGGTACCTCCAGTTCCGGTACCACGCACCAGGCCTAGAGTGCGCCACGAGAGTCCAGTGTGCCCTGTTCCTGTTCCCCGCACTCGCCCTGAGGTGCGTGCCCTCAGCCCGGTACCTCCAGTTCCGGTACCACGCACCAGGCCTATAGTGCGTCTCAGCCGGCCAGAGTCTGCCGTCTGCCCAGCGGTGCCTGAACTGCCCGTCTGCCCAGCGGCGCCTGAACTGCCCGTCTGCCAAGCGCCATCTGAGCCATCCGTCTCCATAGCGCCATCTGAGCCATCCGTCTCCCCAGTGCCGTCTGAGCCATCCGTCTCCCCAGTGCCGTCTGAGCCATCCGTCTGCCCAGTGCCGTCTGAGCCATCCGTCTGTCCCGAGCCATTAGAGCCGCCCGTCTGTCCCGAGCCGTCAGAGCCGATAGTCAGTCAGGAGCCGCTAGAGCCAGTCGTCAGTCAGGATCTGCCAGGGCCGCCAACCAGACAGGATCTGCCAGAGACGCCAACCAGACAGGATCTGCCAGAGACGCCAACCAGACAGGATCTGCCAGAGACGCCAACCAGACAGAATCTGCCGGAGCCGTCAGACAGTCATGAGCTGCCCTACAGTCATGAGCTGCCCTACAGTCATGAGCTGCCCTACAGTCATGAGCTGCCCTACAGTCATGAGCTGCCCTACAGTCATGAGCTGCCCTACAGTCAGGAGCTGCCAGTCAGTCCGGAGCTGCTGCCCCTTATCCCGGAGCTGCTGCCCCTTATCCCGGAGCTGCTGCCCCTTATCCCGGAGCTGCTGCCCCTTATCCCGGAGCTGCTGCCCCTTATCCCGGAGCTGCTGCCCCTTATCCCGATGCTGCCCCTTTATTTAGGTGGGTTGAGTTGGAGGGTGGTCATTGGGAGGGGGATACGGAAGCGGGGAGTGACTATGGTGGGGTGGGGACCTCGTCCACCGCCAGAGCCGCCACCGTGGACAGACGCCCACCCAGACCCTCCCCTAGACTTTGTGCTGGTGCGCCCGGAGTTCTCACCTTAAGGGGGGGGTTCTGTCACGTTCCTGACCTGTTTTCTCTTGTTTTGTATGTCTTTATTGGTCAGGGCGTGAGTGTTGGGTGGGTAGTCTATGTTTTGTATTTCTATGTTGGGTTTTGTGTTCGGCCTGGTATGATTCTCAATTAGAGACAGGTGTGTATCGTTTGTCTCTGATTGAGAGTCATACTAAGGCAGCCAGGGTTTCACTGGGGTTTTGTGGGTGTTTGTTCCTGTGTCAGTGTTTGGGCCACACAGGACGGTTGAAGGTTAGTCACGTTTGTTGTTTTGTAGTTTTGTAGTGTCTTGTTTGCTGTTTTCATTAAAAGTATGATTAATCACCAATCCGCATCTTGGTCCGATCCATGCTCCTCCTCGTCTGAGGAGGAGAACAACAATGACTGCCTTTACATTATAGTTATTAGGTATAGGAGCCCCACAGTGTAGCTACAGGGATCTGTAGGCTGTAGTAGTATAGTATAGTAGTTTATAGTTATTAGGTATATGAGCCCCACAGTGTAGATACAGGGATCTGTAGACTGTAGTAGTATAGTATCGTATAGTAGTTTATAGTTATTAGGTATAGAAGCCCCACAGTGTAGGTACAGTATTCTGTAGACTGTAGTAGTATAGTATAGTTGTAGTAGTTTATAGTTATTAGGTATAGGAGCCCCACAGTGTAGGTACAGGGATCTGTAGACTGTAGTTAGTAGACCTGCATCATTGGACAGAAATCACAGAAATGTTCCGAGACCAGTTAATGTAGTCCTATAGGGCCGTTACATGTAGTACTATAGGGCTGTTACATGTAGTACTATAGGGCTGTTACATGTAGTACTATAGGGCTGTTACATGTAGTCCTATAGGGCTGTTACATGTAGTCCTATAGGGCTGTTACATGTAGTACTATAGGGCTGTTACATGTAGTACTATAGGGCTGTTACATGTAGTCCTATAGGGCCGTTACATGTAGTACTATAGGGCTGTTACATGTAGTCCTATAGGGCTGTTACATGTAGTACTATAGGGCTGTTACATGTAGTACTATAGGGCTGTTACATGTAGTCCTATAGGGATGTTACATGTAGTACTATAGGGCTGTTACATGTAGTCCTATAGGACTGTTACATGTAGTCCTATAGGGCTGTTACATGTAGTACTATAAGGATGTTACATGTAGTCCTATAGGGCTGTTACATGTAGTCCTATAGGGCTGTTACATGTAGTCCTATAGGGCTGTTACATGTAGTCCTATAGGGCTGTTACATGTAGTCCTATAGGGCTGTTACATGTAGTACTATAAGGCTGTTACATATAGTCCTATAGGGCTGTTACATGTAGTCCTATAGGGCTGTTACATGTAGTCCTATAGGGCTGTTACATATAGTCCTATAGGGCTGTTACATGTAGTACTATAGGGCTGTTACATGTAGTCCTATAGGGCTGTTACATGTAGTCCTATAGGGCTGTTACATGTAGTACTATAGGGCTGTTACATGTAGTCCTATAGGGCTGTTACATGTAGTCCTATAGGGCTGTTACATGTAGTCCTATAGGGCTGTTACATGTAGTACTATAGGGCTGTTACATGTAGTCCTATAGGGCTGTTACATGTAGTCCTATAGGGCTGTTACATGTAGTCCTATAGGGCTGTTACATGTAGTCCTATAGGGCTGTTACATGTAGTCCTATAGGGCTGTTACATGTAGTACTATAGGGCTGTTACATGTAGTACTATAGGGCTGTTACATGTAGTACTATAGGGCTGTTACATGTAGTACTATAGGGCTGTTACATGTAGTCCTATAGGGCTGTTACATGTAGTACTATAGGGCTGTTACATGTAGTCCTATAGGGCTGTTACATGTAGTACTATAGGGCTGTTACATGTAGTACTATAGGGCTGTTACATGTAGTACTATAGGGCTGTTACATGTAGTACTATAGGGCTGTTACATGTAGTACTATAGAGCTGTTACATGTAGTACTATAGGGTTGTTACATGTAGTCCTATAGGGCTGTTACATGTAGTCCTATAGGGCTGTTACATGTAGTCCTATAGGGCTGTTACATGTAGTCCTATAGGGCTGGTACATGTAGTCCTATAGGGCTGGTACATGTAGTACTATAGGGCTGTTACATGTAGTACTATAGAGCTGTTACATGTAGTACTATAGGGCTGTTACATGTAGTACTATAGGGCTGTTACATGTAGTCCTATAGGGCTGTTACATGTAGTCCTATAGGGCTGTTACATGTAGTACTATAGGGCTGTTACATGTAGTACTATAGGGCTGTTACATGTAGTACTATAGGGCTGTTACATGTAGTCCTATAGGGCTGTTACATGTAGTACTATAGGGCTGTTACATGTAGTCCTATAGGGCTGTTACATGTAGTCCTATAGGGCTGTTACATGTAGTACTATAGGGCTGTTACATGTAGTCCTATAGGGCTGTTACATGTAGTCCTATAGGGCTGTTACATGTAGTCCTATAGGGCTGTTACATGTAGTACTATAGGGCTGTTACATGTAGTCCTATAGGGCTGTTACATGTAGTCCTATAGGGCTGTTACATGTAGTCCTATAGGGCTGTTACATGTAGTACTATAGGGCTGTTACATGTAGTACTATAGGGCTGTTACATGTAGTCCTATAGGGCTGTTACATGTAGTCCTATAGGGCTGTTACATGTAGTCCTATAGGGCTGTTACATGTAGTACTATAGGGCTGTTACATGTAGTACTATAGGGCTGTTACATGTAGTACTATAGGGCTGTTACATGTAGTACTATAGGGCTGTTACATGTAGTCCTATAGGGCTGTTACATGTAGTACTATAGGGCTGTTACATGTAGTACTATAGGGCTGTTACATGTAGTACTATAGGGCTGTTACATGTAGTACTATAGGGCTGTTACATGTAGTACTATAGGGCTGTTACATATAGTACTATAGGGCTGTTACATGTAGTCCTATAGGGCTGTTACATGTAGTACTATAGGGCTGTTACATGTAGTACTATAGGGATGTTACATGTAGTACTATAGGGCTGTTACATGTAGTACTATAGGGCTGTTACATGTAGTACTATAGGGATGTTACATGTAGTACTATAGGGCTGTTACATGTAGTACTATAGGGCTGTTACATGTAGTACTATAGGGCTGTTACATGTAGTACTATAGGGATGTTACATGTAGTACTATAGGGATGTTACATGTAGTCCTATAGGGCTGTTACATGTAGTCCTATAGGGCCGTTACATGTAGTACTATAGGGATGTTACATGTAGTACTATAGAGCTGTTACATGTAGTACTATAGGGATGTTACATGTAGTCCTATAGGGCTGTTACATGTAGTACTATAGGGATGTTACATGTAGTACTATAGGGATGTTACATGTAGTACTATAGGGATGTTACATGTAGTACTATAGAGCTGTTACATGTAGTCCTATAGGGCTGTTACATGTAGTACTATAGAGTTGTTACATGTAGTACTATAGGGCTGTTACATGTAGTACTATAGGGATGTTACATGTAGTACTATAGGGATGTTACATGTAGTCCTATAGGGCTGTTACATGTAGTCCTATAGGGCTGTTACATGTAGTACTATAGGGATGTTACATGTAGTACTATAGAGCTGTTACATGTAGTACTATAGGGATGTTACATGTAGTCCTATAGGGCTGTTACATGTAGTACTATAGGGATGTTACATGTAGTACTATAGGGATGTTACATGTAGTACTATAGAGCTGTTACATGTAGTCCTATAGGGCTGTTACATGTAGTACTATAGAGTTGTTACATGTAGTACTATAGGGATGTTACATGTAGTACTATAGAGCTGTTACATGTAGTCCTATAGGGCTGTTACATGTAGTACTATAGGGATGTTACATGTAGTACTATAGGGATGTTACATGTAGTACTATAGAGCTGTTACATGTAGTCCTATAGGGCTGTTACATGTAGTACTATAGAGTTGTTACATGTAGTCCTATAGGGCTGTTACATGTAGTACTATAGGGCTGTTACATGTAGTCCTATAGGGCTGTTACATGTAGTACTATAGAGTTGTTACATGTAGTACTATAGGGCTGTTACATGTAGTACTATAGGGCTGTTACATGTAGCAGTGGCGTTCATCCAAAGGGACATACATGTGTTAGTATTTATGTATGTGATCCATGCAGGAATTGAACCCACGACCTTGGCATAGCTAGCACCATGTTCTTACAGTGGGTTTTGACCAGAGCTGGCGCTCCTCTTGACAACAGTTCGCTCCAACGGTTCGCTCCAACGCTTCGCTCCACCTCCAACGCTTCACCTCCAGCGCTTCGCTCCACCTTCAACGCTTCGCTCCACCTTCAACGCTTCGCCCCAACGCTTCGCCCCAACGCTTTGCTCCACCTCCAACGCTTCGCTCCACCTTCAACGCTTCGCTCCACCTTCAACGCTTCGCTCCACCTTCAACGCTTCGCCCCAACACTTCGCCCCAACGCTTCGCTCCACCTCCAACGCTTCGCCCCAACGCTTCGCTCCACCTCCAACGCTTCACTCCAACGCTTCGCTCCACCTCCAACGCTTCGCTCCACCTCCAACGCTTCGCCCCAACGCTTCGCTCCACCTCCAACGCTTCGCTCCACCTCCAACGCTTCGCTCCACCTCCAACGCTTCGCCCCAACGCTTCGCCCCAACGCTTCACCCCAACGCTTCGCTCCACCTCCAATGCTTCGCTCCACCTCCAACGCTTCGCCCCACCTCCAACGCTTCGCCTCAACACTTCGCCCCACCTCCAACGCTTCGCCCCAACACTTCGCCCCAATGCTTCGCTCCACCTCCAACGCTTCGCTCCACCTCCAACGCTTCGCCCCAACACATCGCCCCAACGCTTCGCTCCACCTCCAACGCTTCGCTCCACCTCCAACGCTTCGCCCCAACGCTTCACTCCACCTCCAACGCTTCGTCCCAACGCTTCGCCCCAACGCTTCGCTCCACCTCCAACGCTTCGCCCCAACACTTCGCCCCACCTCCAACGCTTCGCCCCAACACTTCGCCCCAATACTTTGCCCCAACGCTTCGCTCCACCTCCAACGCTTCGCTCCACCTCCAACGCTTCGCCCCAACGCTTCGCCCCAACGCTTCGCTCCACCTCCAACGCTTCGTCCCAACGCTTCGCCCCAAAGCTTCGCTCCACCTCCAACCCTTCACCCCAACATTTCGCTCCACCTCCAACGCTCCACCTCCAACGCTTCACCCCAACGCTTCGCTCCACCTCCAACGCTTCGTCCCAACGCTTCGCTCCACCTCCAACGCTTCACCCCAACGCTTCGCTCCACCTCCAACGCTTCGTCCCAACGCTTCGCTCCACCTCCAACGCTTCACCCCAACGCTTCGCTCCACCTCCAACGCTCCACCTCCAACGCTTCACCCCAACGCTTCGCTCCACCTCCAACGCTTCGTCCCAACGCTTCGCTCCACCTCCAACGCTTCACCCCAACGCTTCGCTCCACCTCCAACGCTCCACCTCCAACGCTTCACCCCAACGCTTCGCTCCACCTCCAACGCTTCGTCCCAACGCTTCGCTCCACCTCCAACGCTTCACCCCAACGCTTCGCTCCACCTCCAACGCTTCGTCCCAACGCTTCGCTCCACCTCCAACGCTTCACCCCAACGCTTCGCTCCACCTTCAACGCTTCACCCCAACGCTTCGCTCCACCTCCAACGCTTCACCCCAACGCTTCGCTCCACCTCCAACGCTTCACCCCAGCGCTTCGCTCCACCTCCAACGCTTCACCCCAATACTTCGCCCCAACGCTTCGCTCCACCTCCAACGCTCCACCTCCAACGCTTCACCCCAATGCTTCGCTCCACCTCCAACGCTTCACCCCAACGCTTCGCTCCACCTCCAACGCTCCACCTCCAACGCTTCGCCCCAACGCTTCGCTCCACCTCCAACTCTCCACCTCCAACGCTTCACCCCAACGCTTCGCTCCACCTCCAACGCTTCACCCCAATACTTCGCCCCAACGCTTCGCTCCACCTCCAACACTCCACCTCCAACGCTTCTCTTTAAATTTGCATGAAGTATAGCGGCGCTCAGCTGCTTCTACCGCTACGCTAGCAGAGTTCTCGACCCCTCACCTTCCCACAATCCCCCGCGTTTCTCTGCATTCCCTCGTTGAATATGAATGGGGGCGGAACTACTCCTGCCGAATTGGTTGTTGGTGAAAACCCACTGTTAGCCTGCTATGAGCTGAGCCACACAGGAACTGTCTTTGATATCATCACACACGAGTCCCCAAAGATGATCCGCTAACTACTGTACAGCAGCTTATGCTTCATTTATCGCTTCTCTGCACAGATTGGATTTATTTATTTATACTGAAGTCGTTGATGAAGTAAATTCTGCATGACGTAAGTCCTTAGACAGATACATGCCGATATCAACGTGCTGTTTAAACGTCCTTAGTCTTGAGTCTGGCAGATACAGGCGTACGGAAATATGGAGGCTTTTGTTCCTTTAATTAAGGAGTTGTTGTTCCTCTCCTTTACTCATCGGTGAAAACGTTTAGTTTTTTTTTTAGAGGTTATGTTTCGTGTCAGATGTAGAGGTCAAAGTCTGAATCTTTATTCATTACAGTATACCTGAAGGAGATAGCAGGCTGGTTGGCAAGGAGGAGAAGTTATGAATTATGGAAGTTCCACATTCCGCCTTCTTTTTCTCATTCTAGAACTCAGACGGTAAACAACGGCCATGAAATTCAAAGCCCTCATAACGTCAAGAGGAAGATAAAACACAACTGAAACCATTAAGGCCAGGAGCCCTTGGCTTTATCCATGTTATTCATCTGCCAACAAAGAGCCAAGAAAGGGGGGAGGATAAGGAGAAAGAGACAGACAGGCTGAGAAAAGAAGAAAGGCAACATGAAAGACTTAAAGTGGTCGGCTTTCTGCCTGTTGGGCACCTCGGTCAGGACAGGAGGTCTCGCTGGACAACGGAACCATTACAGAACTGTCCTCAATGCTCTCCTCTCCTCTCCTCTCCTCTCCTCTCCTCTCCTCTCCTCTCCTCTCCTCTCCTCTCCTCTCCTCTCACCAGGTCTAAAACACAGAGTGCTGTGTTATGGACGGAGGGCCTGGGGATGCATCTCAAATGGAATCCTGTTCCATATATAGTGCACTACTTTAGACCAGAGCTCTATAACATCCTGTTCCATATATAGTGCACTACTTTTGACCAGAGCTCTATAACACCCAGTTCCATATATAGTGCACTACTTTTGACCAGAGCGCTATAACATCCTGTTCCATATATAGTGCACTACTTTTGACCAGAGCTCTATAACACCCTGTTCCATATATAGTGCACTACTTTAGACCAGAGCGCTATGCATTATGAAGTAATGAACTATAAAGGACAAACGGTGACATTGGGTTTGTCGGTCTCTACTTCTGGACAAAGCTGTTACCAAGCAGTGGGATAGCAGCCGCTGAGATCATCCAATGGCGTGGGGACGTCCACGTTGAAGTAATGCATGATGGGATTTGGTTGTATAGCTCAGGGGTGCTGTGACCCGGGCTAAGGACAGACAGAGTGGGGCTGCTGTGGGCTTTGTGTTTGTTTGGGGAAGCATCACCATCAGGTTGTTAAGAGCAGTGAGGCTGTGTTGTGTCTCAGGCTGTGTCTCATACTACCATTAGTGCCACTCACTAGGTTTCAATAGTGTTGAGTGCTGGAACTCATCCTGACCTGAGCCATCAGCGAGGAGAGAGGGAGGGAGGGAGGGAGGGAGGGAGGGAGGGAGGGAGGGAGGAAGGGAGGGAGGAAGGGGGAGGGGACCATTGGGAGAGGAGTATGAAAGGGGGAGGAGTATGGAAGGGAAAGGGGAGCAGTTGGAGAGGAGTATGGAAGGGGAAGGGGTATGGAAGGGGGGGGAGTATGGAAGGGGGAGGAGTATGGACGGGGGAGGAGTATGGACGGGGAGGAGTATGGAAGGGGGGGGGAGTATGGAAGGGGGGGGAGTATGGAAGGGGGAGGAGTATGGATGGGGGAGGGGTATGTAAGGGGGAGGGGTATGGAAGGGGGAGGAGTATGGAAGGGGGAGGAGTATGGATGGGGAGGAGTATGGAAGGGGGAGGAGTATGGACGGGGGAGGGGTATGGAAGGGGGAGGAGTATGGAAGGGGGAGGAGTATGGAAGGTTGAGGGGTGGACATTAACAGCTTCACCACAGAACGTGCATGGTGGCAATGTAGGCTAATCAACCAATCATTCTCTTGTTATTAATCATAGTGAAAGTCCCATTGGTGAAAGTCTGTGTCATGATTTGTAAAAGCAGTTTCTCCTCCAGAATGAGTTGGCTGTGTGGTTGAACATCATGAAACACGTGGATAGTATAACTACTCTGGTGTCAGCGGTGGGATGGTGCCGCTCACCACAGAGGTGTGTACATGTGAGGGGTTAGTGAAGCACTGATATTGACATGCATGAAAATACATTCTTTGGAACACAGTAAATAACACGTTTCTTACACGTTAGTGGTGGAGGCACATTTCAGTGCCTGTCAATGACATGTTCTGTCCCTCTCAGATTCTAGAAAGAGTTGCTGACTGAATGGAAACCTTTCCTTCCTCTTCTTCATATTTAGTTGACTTTTCAGGATATTTCTTTCTGGATTAGAGGATGAAAATGAAGTTGTCGACTGAAAAGTGAAACAGCTTTGACAGCTTGCTTCAGTGAAAGACCTCCGGAGAGGAGGAGAAGCGGAGGAGAGGAGGAGGAGAAGAGAGGAGAAGAGAGGAGAAGAGAGGAGAAGAGAAGAGAGGAGACGAGAGGAGAAGAGAGGAGACGAGAGGAGAAGAGAGGAGAAGAGAGGAGAAGAGAGCAGAAGAGAGGAAAAGAGGAGAAGAGAAGAGGAGAGGAGGAGAAGAGAGGAGGAGAAGAGAGCAGAAGAGAGGAAAAGAGGAGAAGAGAAGAGGAGAGGAGGAGAAGAGAGGAGGAGAAGAGAGCAGAAGAGAGCAGAAGAGAGAAGAGAGGAGAAGAGAGGAGAAGAGAGGAGAAGAGAGGAGAGGAGAGGAGAGGAGAAGAGAGCAGAAGAGAAGAGAGGAGAAAAGGAGAAGAGAGGAGAAGAGGAGAAGAGAGCAGGAAGCATTTTACTGTGGATTAGAGTTAAGTCCGGCAGAACCAAAGCACAGCAAGACTCTTTGTGCGTCCCAAATATAACCATATTCCCTACATAGTGCCCTACGGGCCCTGGTCAAAAGGAAGTGCAGTATATAGGGAACAGGGAGCCATTTGGGAAACACTCTCCCGCTGCAAAAAGTGAGAGTGATCTTCCTAAATGTGTGCCAATCATATGTTCCAACGTCGCAGTGTGAGACATAGCTTTAGCGATTGAATAAGGAATGTTGGTTGTGAAACTGAAACGTTAAGTATTTTACTTTAATGAGAGAGAGAGACCTGGGAGATCTCCACTAACCATAACCCACGCTGGGAGACCTCTAACCCACGCTGGGAGACCTCCCCTAACCCACGCTGGGAGACCTCCCCTAACCCACGCTGGGAGACCTCCCCTAACCCGCGCTGGGAGACCTCCACTAACCCACGCTGGGAGACCTCCCCTAACCCTAACCCACAGTGGGAGACCTCCTATAACCCACGCTGGGAGACCTCTAACCCACGCTGGGAGACCTCCCCTAACCCACGCTGGGAGACCTCCCCTAACCCGCGCTGGGAGACCGCCACTAACCCACGCTGGGAGACCTCCCCTAACCCTAACCCACAGTGGGAGACCTCCCCTAACCCACGGTGGGAGACCTCCCCTAACCCACGGTAGGAGACCTCCCCTAACCCACGCTGGGAGACCTCCTCTAACCCACGCTGGGAGACCTCCCCTAACCCACGCTGGGAGATCTCCCCTAACCCACGGTGGGAGACCTCCTCTAACCCACGCTGGGAGACTTCCCCTAACCCACGCTGGGAGACCTCCCCTAACCCGCGCTGGGAGACCTCCTCTAACCTACGGTGGGAGACCTCCTCTAACCCACGCTGGGAGACCTCCTCTAACCCACGGTGGGAGATCTCCCCTAACCCGCGCTGGGAGACCTCCTCTAACCCACGCTGGGAGACCTTCTCTAACCCACGGTGGGAGACCTCCTCTAACCCACGCTGGGAGACCTCCTCTAACCCACGGTGGGAGACCTCCACTAACCCACGCTGGGAGACCTCCCCTAACCCACGCTGGGAGACTCCCATAACCCACGCTGGGAGACCTCCCCTAACCCACGCTGGGAGACCTCCTCTAACCCACGCTGGGAGACCTCCCCTAACCCACGCTGGGAGACCTCCTCTAACCCACGCTGGGAGACCTCCTCTAACCCACGCTGGGAGACCTCCTCTAACCCACGCTGGGAGACCTCTACTAACCCACGCTGGGAGACCTCCTCTAACCCACGCTGGGAGACCTCCTCTAACCCACGCTGGGAGACCTCCCCTAACCCGCGCTGGGAGACCTCCTCTAACCTACGGTGGGAGACCTCCTCTAACCCACGCTGGGAGACCTCCTCTAACCCACGGTGGGAGATCTCCCCTAACCCGCGCTGGGAGACCTCCTCTAACCCACGCTGGGAGACCTTCTCTAACCCACGGTGGGAGACCTCCTCTAACCCACGCTGGGAGACCTCCTCTAACCCACGGTGGGAGACCTCCACTAACCCACGCTGGGAGACCTCCCCTAACCCACGCTGGGAGACTCCCATAACCCACGCTGGGAGACCTCCCCTAACCCACGCTGGGAGACCTCCTCTAACCCACGCTGGGAGACCTCCCCTAACCCACGCTGGGAGACCTCCTCTAACCCACGCTGGGAGACCTCCTCTAACCCACGCTGGGAGACCTCCTCTAACCCACGCTGGGAGACCTCTACTAACCCACGCTGGGAGACCTCCTCTAACCCACGCTGGGAGACCTCCTCTAACCCACGTTGGGAGACCTCCTCTAACCCACGTTGGGAGTCTCCACTAACCCACGCTGGGAGAACTCTACTAACCCACGCTGGGAGACCTCCTCTAACCCACGCTGGGAGACCTCCTCTAACCCACGCTGGGAGACCTCCTCTAACCCACGCTGGGAGTCTCCACTAACCCACGCTGGGAGACCTCCTTTAACCCACGGTGGGAGACCTCCCCTAACCCACGCTGGGAGACCTCCTCTAACCAACGGGGGGAGACCTCCCCTAACCCACGCTGGGAGACCTCCCCTAACAAGCGCTGGGAGACCTCCACTAACCCACGCTGGGAGACCTCCTCTAACCCACGCTGGGAGACCTCCTCTAACCCACGCTGGGAGTCTCCACTAACCCACGGTGGGAGACCTCCCCTAACCCACGGTGGGAGACCTCCCCTAACCCACGGTGGGAGACCTCCTATAACCCACGCTGGGAGACCTCCCCTAACCCACAGTGGGAGACCTCCCCTAACCCACAGTGGGATACCTCCTCTAACCCACGCTGGGAGACCTCCCCTAACCCACGCTGGGAGACCTCCCCTAACCCGCGCTGGGAGACCGCCACTAACCCACGCTGGGAGACCTCCCCTAACCCTAACCCACAGTGGGAGACCTCCCCTAACCCACGGTGGGAGACCTCCCCTAACCCACGGTAGGAGACCTCCCCTAACCCACGCTGGGAGACCTCCTCTAACCCACGCTGGGAGACCTCCCCTAACCCACGCTGGGAGTTCTCCCCTAACCCACGGTGGGAGACCTCCTCTAACCCACGCTGGGAGACTTCCCCTAACCCACGCTGGGAGACCTCCCCTAACCCGCGCTGGGAGACCTCCTCTAACCTACGGTGGGAGACCTCCTCTAACCCACGCTGGGAGACCTCCCCTAACAAGCGCTGGGAGACCTCCACTAACCCACGCTGGGAGACCTCCTCTAACCCACGCTGGGAGACCTCCTCTAACCCACGCTGGGAGTCTCCACTAACCCACGGTGGGAGACCTCCCCTAACCCACGGTGGGAGACCTCCCCTAACCCACGCTGGGAGACCTCCTATAACCCACGCTGGGTGACCTCCCCTAACCCACGGTGGGAGACCTCCTCTAACCCACGCTGGGAGGGAGATGTGTGCTGTAGGCCACAGACGTACCAGCTAGACCGGCCCTAACCCACGCTGGGAGACCTCCCCTAACCCACGCTGGGAGACCTCCCCTAACCCATTCTGGGAGACCTCCCCTAACCCTAACCCACGGTGGGAGACCTCCCCTAACCCATTCTGGGAGACCTCCCCTAACCCTAACCCACGGTGGGAGACCTCCCCTAACCCTAAACCACGCTGGGAGGGAGATGTGTGCTCTAGGCCACAGACGTACCTGCTAGACCGGCCCTAACCCACACTGGGAGACCAGCCCTAACCCACGCTGGGAGACCAGCCCTACCCCACGCTGGGAGACCAGCCCTAACCCACGCTGGGAGACCAGCCCTAACCCACGCTGGGAGACCAGCCCTAACCCACGCTGGGAGACCAGCCCTAACCCACGCTGGGAGACCAGCCCTAACCCACGCTGGGAGACCAGCCCTAACCCACGCTGGGAGGGAGACCAGGCTATATCACACAATATGTTACATACAGCAGGTTTAGTACCAGGCTATATCACACAATATGTTACATACAGCAGGTTTAGTACCAGGCTATATCACACAATATGTTACATACAGCAGGTTTAGTACCAGGCTATATCACACAATATGTTACATACAGCAGGTTTAGTACCAGGCTATATCACACAATATGTTACATACAGCAGGTTTAGGACCAGGCTATATCACACAATACTATACATACAGCAGGTTTAGTACCAGGCTACATCACACAATATGTTACATACAGCAGGTTTAGTACCAGGCTATATCACACAATATGTTACATACAGCAGGTTTAGGACCAGGCTACATCACACAATATGTTACGTACAGCAGGTTTAGTACCAGGCTATATCACACAATATGTTACATACAGCAGGTTTAGGACCAGGCTATATCACACAATACTATACCTACAGCAGGTTTAGTACCAGGCTATATCACACAATAGGTTACATACAGCAGGTTTTTAAAGGACCACAGTTTGATCTGCTTCCTGTTTTTATCGTTGCCATGGAAAATGTGTTGTGATATTGGTATCTTCACAACCCTAGTAGACTGTAACGGCTTTCTTCTTCCTCCTGTGATGAGGAGTAGTAGGAAGGATCGGAAGACCAAAATGCAGCGTGGTACGTATCCATAATGACTTTTAATGAGAATGAATACGACAAAATACAAACTAACAAAGTGAAACAAAATGAAAACCGAAACAGTCCCGTAACGTGAAACACAAAAACACTAAACAGGAAATAACCACCCACGAAACCCAGGTGAAAAAAAGGCTACCTAAGTATGATTCTCAATCAGAGACAACGAACGACACCTGCCTCTGATTGAGAATCATACCAGGCCAAACGAAAAAAACGAACATAGACAAACGAACATAGATAACCCACCCAACTCACTCCCTGACCGCACTAAAACAAAGAAATAACAAAAGAACTAGGGTCAGAACGTGACACAGACACACTACATCAAAGTTTGCTTCGTTTTGATAAAGCCACAGGCAGGCCAAATGAATATGATTATGATATGTATATTTATATACAGTGAGGGAAAAAAGTATTTGATCCCCTGCTGATTTTGTACGTTTGCCCACTGACAAAGAAATTATCAGTCTATAATTTTAATGGTAGGTTTATTTGAACAGTGAGAGACAGAATATCAACAAAAAAATCCAGAAAAACGCATGTCAAAAATGTTATGAATTGATTTGCATTTTAATGAGGGAAATAAGTATTTGACCCCTCTGCAAAACATGACTTAGTACTTGGTGGCAAAACCCTTGTTGGCAATCACAGAGGTCAGACGTTTCTTGTAGTTGGCCACCAGGTTTGCACACATCTCAGGAGGGATTTTGTCCCACTCCTCTTTGCAGATCTTCTTCAAGTCATTAAGGTTTCGAGGCTGACGTTTGGCAACTCGAACCTTCAGCTCCCTCCACAGATTTTCTATGGGATTAAGGTCTGGAGACTGGCTAGGCCACTCCAGGACCTTAATGTGCTTCTTCTTGAGCCACTCCTTTGTTGCCTTGGCCGTGTGTTTTGGGTCATTGTCATGCTGGAATACCCATCCACGACCCATTTTCAATACCCTGGCTGAGGGAAGGAGGTTTTCACCCAAGATTTGATGGTACATGGCCCCGTCCATCGTCCCTTTGATGCGGTGAAGTTGTCCTGTCCCTTTAGCAGAAAAACACCCCCAAAGCATAATGTTTCCACCTCCATGTTTGACGGTGGGGATGGTTTCTTGGGGTCATAGGCAGCATTCCTCCTCCTCCAAACACGGCAAGTTGGGTTGATGCCAAAGAACTCCATTTTGGTCTCATCTGACCACAACACGTTCACCCAGTTGTCCTCTGAATCATTCAGATGTTCATTGGCAAACTTCAGACGGGCATGTATATGTGCTTTCTTGAGCAGGGGGACCTTGCGGGCGCTGCAGGATTTCAGTCCTTCACGGCATAGTGTGTTACCAATTGTTTTCTTGATGACTATGGTCCCAGCTGCCTTGAGATCATTGACAAGATCCTCCTGTGTAGTTCTGGGCTGATTCCTCACCGTTCTCATGATCATTGCAACTCCACGAGGTGAGATCTTGCATGGAGCCCCAGGCTGAGGGAGATTGACAGTTCTTTTGTGTTTCTTCCATTTGCGAATAATCACAGAAACTGTTGTCACCTTCTCACCAAGCTGCTTGGCGATGGTCTTGTAGCCCATTCCAGCCTTGTGTAGGTCTACAATCTTGTCCCTGACATCCTTGGAGAGCTCTTTGGTCTTGGCCATAGTGGAGAGTTTGGAATCTGATTGATTGATTGCTTCTGTGGACAGGTATCTTTTATACAGGTAAGAAACTGAGATTAGGAGCACTCCCTTTAAGAGTGTGCTCCTAATCTCCGTTCGTTACCTGTATGAAAGACACCTGGGAGCCAGAAATCTTTTTGATTGAGAAGGGGTCAAATACTTATTTCCCTCATTAAAATGCAAATCAATTTATAACATTTTTGACATGCATTTTTCTGGATATTTTTGTTGTTATTCTGTCTCTCACTGTTCAAATAAACCTACCATTAAAATTATAGACTGATAATTTCTTTGTCAGTGGGCAAACGTACAAAATCAGCAGGGGATCAAATACTTTTTTCCCTCACTGTATTATATTTCATATGGTGATATGTTATTAGTGAGGACAGATGATGTTTTTCCATTCTGTTGGTATTAAAGGTTTTTCTGGGATTTGGTTTAGGATTAGCTACTTTGAGTTCAGTACAGAAGTCATTTATGAAACGGGCTTTAGTCAGGCCCACCATGCTGTTAGTTAATACGCCAGAGAGGGAGCTTGGAGAAATGTAAAGCTGTCCTCATCAGGAAGTTTTGGAAGTATTTTTACTGTCATCATCGGGTCAAAGACATCATCAGGGTCGTGTTCATAAAGACATGCTTGGAAAACATTTTTAAAATGTTTTCCCGGAAAATGTAAATGAGCGTTTCTTATTGGACAAGTCTGGTTAGTTCCTCCCTGTTCCAGTCTGTTTTCTACAGTTTGTTTCCTAATGAACATGACCCATTCTTGTGTCTTTAAATAGCGACTCTGATCCCCCCCTAACAGGCTGTTGAAGAAGTCTGTATCTTCTCTTCCATCTGTCTAAGACGACCTGACTGATCAGTTTTATTGAACACAAATATAGATTGGAAAGTTCTGGACCAATATACAGCTAATCCAGGGTAGGCACATTTCCCCAATAAGCAAATCCCCCACAATGTAGAGGGGTCAGCCATGTCTCCTCTCTTCCCAATATACAATACACACACACACACACACACACACACACACACACACACACACACACACACACACACACACACACACACACACACACACACACACACACACACACACACACACACACACACACACACACACACACACACACACAGGGAAACTTGTAAAACCCTTACTTCAGCCTTCACCGCCCTCCCCCTCATTAATTCAGAGATCAATGATTGGACAGTTTGTCTGATTGACAGGTGGACTCCCCCAGGGATTGGGAAATGTGACTTTTTCCAGATAGTGCTGATCAGAGCCATATAGGCTGTGGTGCAGATAGGACACACACACACACACACACACACACACACACACACACACACACACACACACACACACACACACACACACACACACACACACACACACACACACACACACACACACACACAGGGCTGATAGGCCTTATGTCTGTCAGTTCCCCAGGGAGTAGCACCACAATCCCACAGCCTCCTTCTCTCTTGTCTTACTGCCTGTGACTGTGAACGTCTGGGATTTGTACCCAAGTCATCTGTCACTGTGAACCACTGGGATTTGTACCCAAGTCATCTGTCACTGTGAACCACTGGGATTTGTACCCAAGTCACCTGTCACTGTGAACCACTGGGATTTGTACCCAAGTCATCTGTCACTGTGAACCACTGGGATTTGTACCCAAGTCACCTGTCACTGTGAACCACTGGGATTTGTACCCAAGTCATCTGTCACTGTGAACCACTGGGATTTGTACCCAAGTCATCTGTCACTGTGAACCACTGGGATTTGTACCCAAGTCATCTGTCACTGTGAACCACTGGGTTTTGTACCCAAGTCATCTGTCACTGTGAACCACTGGGATTTGTACCCAAGTCATCTGTCACTGTGAACCACTGGGATTTGTACCCAAGTCATCTGTCACTGTGAACCACTGGGTTTTGTACCCAAGTCATCTGTCACTGTGAACCACTGGGATTTGTACCCAAGTCACCTGTCACTGTGAACGACTTTGATTTGTACCCAAGTCATCTGTCACTGTGAACCACTGGGTTTTGTACCCAAGTCATCTGTGCACCACGGGACTATGTTAGCCTGCTGAGATAAAGCCCTGAGGCATTATCGTTGAGGAGCTTACGTAAGTCTTTCCGATCTCAGGCAAAGTTACACAACTGTCCTCGCCAACCGAAAGCTGAAGTCCTCATCTCTGTGCAGATGAGCCTTTACCTGGAAAGAAATCAACACTGATTTCATGCAGCAGAGTCCTCTGCACACTGAAACAGAATGACTCTCCCCCTTGTGTGCTACGAATAAAGACGTCGGTAGTATGTGTGCTACGAATAAAGACGTCGGTAGTATGTGTGCTACGAATAAAGACGTCGGTAGTATGTGTGCTACGAATAAAGACGTCGGTAGTATGTGTGCTACGAATAAAGACGTCGGTAGTATGTGTGCTACGAATAAAGACGTCGGTAGTATGTGTGCTACGAATAAAGACGTCGGTAGTATGATACGGAGCATGTTGACGTCAGCTCTTCACAGGATCAACGGTGTGAAAGACTGCCGTTGTATGTTGGAGTGTTTTTACTCGTGAGAATAATGCAAGTCAAGTCAATAGAAAGGACTGTCTCAGCAAACATAGTCCCAGTGTTATCCCCATGGTACCATGTTAGAGAAACCAACATCTGGTGTGATTATACTACCATGTTAGGAAACCACCATCTGGTGTGATTATACTACCATGTTAGAGAAACCAACATCTGGTGTGATTATACAACCATGTTAGAGAAACCACCATCTGGTGTGATTATGCTACCATGTTAGAGAAACCAACATCTGGTGTGATTATACTACCATGTTAGGAAACCAACATCTGGTGTGATTATACTACCATGTTAGGAAACCAACATCTGGTGTGATTATGGTACCATGTTAGAGAAACCAACATCTGGTGTGATTATACTACCATGTTAGAGAAACCAACATCTGGTGTGATTATACTACCATGTTAGAGAAACCAACATCTGGTGTGATTATACTACCATGTTAGGAAACCAACATCTGGTGTGATTATACTACCATGTTAGAGAAACCAACATCTGGTGTGATTATGCTACCATGTTAGGAAACCAACATCTGGTGTGATTATACTACCATGTTAGGAAACCAACATCTGGTGTGATTATGCTACCATGTTAGGAAACCAACATCTGGTGTGATTATACTACCATGTTAGGAAACCAACATCTGGTGTGAATATGCTACCATGTTAGGAAACCAACATCTGGTGTGATTATGCTACCATGTTAGGAAACCAACATCTGGTGTGATTATGCTACCATGTTAGGAAACCAACATCTGGTGTGAATATGCTACCATGTTAGGAAACCAACATCTGGTGTGATTATGCTACCATGTTAGGAAACCAACATCTGGTGTGATTATACTACCATGTTAGAGAAACCAACATCTGGTGTGATTATACTACCATGTTAGAGAAACCAACATCTGGTGTGATTATGCTACCATGTTAGGAAACCAACATCTGGTGTGATTATACTACCATGTTAGAGAAACCAACATCTGGTGTGATTATGCTACCATGTTAGGAAACCAACATCTGGTGTGATTATACTACCATGTTAGGAAACCAACATCTGGTGTGATTATGCTACCATGTTAGGAAACCAACATCTGGTGTGATTATACTACCATGTTAGAGAAACCAACATCTGGTGTGATTATACTACCATGTTAGAGAAACCAACATCTGGTGTGATTATGCTACCATGTTAGGAAACCAACATCTGGTGTGATTATACTACCATGTTAGGAAACCAACATCTGGTGTGATTATACTACCATGTTAGGAAACCAACATCTGGTGTGATTATACTACCATGTTAGGAAACCAACATCTGGTGTGATTATGCTACCATGTTAGAGAAACCAACATCTGGTGTGAATATGCTACCATGTTAGGAAACCAACATCTGGTGTGATTATACTACCATGTTAGGAAACCAACATCTGGTGTGATTATACTACCATGTTAGAGAAACCAACATCTGGTGTGATTATGCTACCATGTTAGGAAACCAACATCTGGTGTGATTATACTACCATGTTAGAGAAACCAACATCTGGTGTGATTATGCTACCATGTTAGGAAACCAACATCTGGTGTGATTATACTACCATGTTAGAGAAACCAACATCTGGTGTGATTATGCTACCATGTTAGGAAACCAACATCTGGTGTGATTATACTACCATGTTAGGAAACCAACATCTGGTGTGATTATACTACCATGTTAGAGAAACCAACATCTGGTGTGATTATACTACCATGTTAGGAAACCAACATCTGGTGTGATTATACTACCATGTTAGGAAACCAACATCTGGTGTGAATATGCTACCATGTTAGGAAACCAACATCTGGTGTGATTATACTACCATGTTAGGAAACCAACATCTGGTGTGATTATGCTACCATGTTAGGAAACCAACATCTGGTGTGATTATGCTACCATGTTAGAGAAACCAACATCTGGTGTGAATATGCTACCATGTTAGGAAACCAACATCTGGTGTGATTATGCTACCATGTTAGAGAAACCAACATCTGGTGTGATTATACTACCATGTTAGAGAAACCAACATCTGGTGTGATTATGCTACCATGTTAGAGAAACCAACATCTGGTGTGAATATGCTACCATGTTAGAGAAACCAACATCTGGTGTGAATATGCTACCATGTTAGGAAACCAACATCTGGTGTGATTATACTACCATGTTAGAGAAACCAACATCTGGTGTGAATATACTACCATGTTAGAGAAACCAACATCTGGTGTGATTATGCTACCATGTTAGAGAAACCAACATCTGGTGTGAATATGCTACCATGTTAGAGAAACCAACATCTGGTGTGAATATGCTACCATGTTAGAGAAACCAACATCTGGTGTGATTATGCTACCATGTTAGAGAAACCAACATCTGGTGTGAATATACTACCATGTTAGAGAAACCAACATCTGGTGTGATTATGCTACCATGTTAGAGAAACCAACATCTGGTGTGAATATGCTACCATGTTAGGAAACCAACATCTGGTGTGATTATGCTACCATGTTAGAGAAACCAACATCTGGTGTGAATATGCTACCATGTTAGGAAACCAACATCTGGTGTGATTATACTACCATGTTAGGAAACCAACATCTGGTGTGATTATGCTACCATGTTAGAGAAACCAACATCTGGTGTGAATATGCTACCATGTTAGGAAACCAACATCTGGTGTGATTATGCTACCATGTTAGAGAAACCAACATCTGGTGTGATTATACTACCATGTTAGAGAAACCAACATCTGGTGTGATTATACTACCATGTTAGGAAACCAACATCTGGTGTGATTATACTACCATGTTAGAGAAACCAACATCTGGTGTGATTATACTACCATGTTAGAGAAACCAACATCTGGTGTGATTATACTACCATGTTAGAGAAACCAACATCTGGTGTGATTATGCTACCATGTTAGGAAACCAACATCTGGTGTGAATATGCTACCATGTTAGAGAAACCAACATCTGGTGTGATTATACTACCATGTTAGAGAAACCAACATCTGGTGTGATTATACTACCATGTTAGGAAACCAACATCTGGTGTGATTATACTACCATGTTAGGAAACCAACATCTGGTGTGATTATGCTACCATGTTAGAGAAACCAACATCTGGTGTGATTATGCTACCATGTTAGGAAACCAACATCTGGTGTGATTATACTACCATGTTAGAGAAACCAACATCTGGTGTGATTATGCTACCATGTTAGGAAACCAACATCTGGTGTGAATATACTACCATGTTAGAGAAACCAACATCTGGTGTGATTATGCTACCATGTTAGGAAACCAACATCTGGTGTGATTATACTACCATGTTAGAGAAACCAACATCTGGTGTGAATATGCTACCATGTTAGGAAACCAACATCTGGTGTGATTATACAACCATGTTAGAGAAACCAACATCTGGTGTGATTATACTACCATGTTAGAGAAACCAACATCTGGTGTGAATATGCTACCATGTTAGGAAACCAACATCTGGTGTGATTATACTACCATGTTAGAGAAACCAACATCTGGTGTGATTATACTACCATGTTAGGAAACCAACATCTGGTGTGATTATACTACCATGTTAGAGAAACCAACATCTGGTGTGATTATGCTACCATGTTAGAGAAACCAACATCTGGTGTGATTATGCTACCATGTTAGAGAAACCAACATCTGGTGTGATTATGCTACCATGTTAGGAAACCAACATCTGGTGTGATTATGCTACCATGTTAGGAAACCAACATCTGGTGTGATTATACTACCATGTTAGAGAAACCAACATCTGGTGTGATTATACTACCATGTTAGGAAACCAACATCTGGTGTGATTATACTACCATGTTAGAGAAACCAACATCTGGTGTGATTATGCTACCATGTTAGAGAAACCAACATCTGGTGTGATTATGCTACCATGTTAGGAAACCAACATCTGGTGTGATTATGCTACCATGTTAGGAAACCAACATCTGGTGTGATTATACTACCATGTTAGAGAAACCAACATCTGGTGTGATTATACTACCATGTTAGGAAACCAACATCTGGTGTGAATATGCTACCATGTTAGAGAAACCAACATCTGGTGTGATTATACTACCATGTTAGAGAAACCAACATCTGGTGTGATTATACTACCATGTTAGGAAACCAACATCTGGTGTGAATATGCTACCATGTTAGGAAACCAACATCTGGTGTGATTATACTACCATGTTAGAGAAACCAACATCTGGTGTGATTATGCTACCATGTTAGGAAACCAACATCTGGTGTGATTATGCTACCATGTTAGAGAAACCAACATCTGGTGTGATTATACTACCATGTTAGAGAAACCAACATCTGGTGTGATTATGCTACCATGTTAGGAAACCAACATCTGGTGTGATTATACAACCATGTTAGAGAAACCAACATCTGGTGTGATTATTCTACCATGTTAGGAAACCAACATCTGGTGTGAATATACTACCATGTTAGAGAAACCAACATCTGGTGTGAATATACTACCATGTTAGGAAACCAACATCTGGTGTGATTATACTACCATGTTAGGAAACCAACATCTGGTGTGAATATGCTACCATGTTAGAGAAACCAACATCTGGTGTGATTATACTACCATGTTAGGAAACCAACATCTGGTGTGATTATACTACCATGTTAGGAAACCAACATCTGGTGTGAATATGCTACCATGTTAGAGAAACCAACATCTGGTGTGATTATACTACCATGTTAGGAAACCAACATCTGGTGTGATTATACTACCATGTTAGAGAAACCAACATCTGGTGTGAATATACTACCATGTTAGGAAACCAACATCTGGTGTGATTATACTACCATGTTAGAGAAACCAACATCTGGTGTGATTATACTACCATGTTAGGAAACCAACATCTGGTGTGATTATACTACCATGTTAGGAAACCAACATCTGGTGTGAATATGCTACCATGTTAGAGAAACCAACATCTGGTGTGATTATACTACCATGTTAGGAAACCAACATCTGGTGTGATTATACTACCATGTTAGAGAAACCAACATCTGGTGTGAATATACTACCATGTTAGGAAACCAACATCTGGTGTGATTATACTACCATGTTAGAGAAACCAACATCTGGTGTGAATATGCTACCATGTTAGAGAAACCAACATCTGGTGTGATTATGCTACCATGTTAGGAAACCAACATCTGGTGTGAATATACTACCATGTTAGAGAAACCAACATCTGGTGTGAATATACTACCATGTTAGGAAACCAACATCTGGTGTGATTATACTACCATGTTAGGAAACCAACATCTGGTGTGAATATGCTACCATGTTAGAGAAACCAACATCTGGTGTGAATATGCTACCATGTTAGGAAACCAACATCTGGTGTGAATATACTACCATGTTAGAGAAACCAACATCTGGTGTGATTATACTACCATGTTAGAGAAACCAACATCTGGTGTGAATATGCTACCATGTTAGAGAAACCAACATCTGGTGTGATTATGCTACCATGTTAGGAAACCAACATCTGGTGTGATTATGCTACCATGTTAGAGAAACCAACATCTGGTGTGAATATGCTACCATGTTAGAGAAACCAACATCTGGTGTGAATATGCTACCATGTTAGAGAAACCAACATCTGGTGTGAATATGCTACCATGTTAGAGAAACCAACATCTGGTGTGATTATGCTACCATGTTAGAGAAACCAACATCTGGTGTGATTATGCTACCATGTTAGAGAAACCAACATCTGGTGTGATTATGCTACCATGTTAGAGAAACCAACATCTGGTGTGAATATGCTACCATGTTAGAGAAACCAACATCTGGTGTGATTATGCTACCATGTTAGAGAAACCAACATCTGGTGTGATTATGCTACCATGTTAGAGAAACCAACATCTGGTGTGATTATACTACCATGTTAGAGAAACCAACATCTGGTGTGATTATGCTACCATGTTAGGAAACCAACATCTGGTGTGATTATACTACCATGTTAGAGAAACCAACATCTGGTGTGAATATGCTACCATGTTAGAGAAACCAACATCTGGTGTGATTATGCTACCATGTTAGGAAACCAACATCTGGTGTGAATATACTACCATGTTAGAGAAACCAACATCTGGTGTGAATATACTACCATGTTAGGAAACCAACATCTGGTGTGATTATGCTACCATGTTAGAGAAACCAACATCTGGTGTGATTATGCTACCATGTTAGAGAAACCAACATCTGGTGTGATTATGCTACCATGTTAGGAAACCAACATCTGGTGTGATTATGCTACCATGTTAGAGAAACCAACATCTGGTGTGAATATGCTACCATGTTAGGAAACCAACATCTGGTGTGATTATGCTACCATGTTAGAGAAACCAACATCTGGTGTGATTATGCTACCATGTTAGAGAAACCAACATCTGGTGTGATTATGCTACCATGTTAGAGAAACCAACATCTGGTGTGATTATGCTACCATGTTAGAGAAACCAACATCTGGTGTGATTATACTACCATGTTAGAGAAACCAACATCTGGTGTGATTATACTACCATGTTAGGAAACCAACATCTGGTGTGATTATACTACCATGTTAGGAAACCAACATCTGGTGTGATTATACTACCATGTTAGGAAACCAACATCTGGTGTGATTATACTACCATGTTAGGAAACCAACATCTGGTGTGATTATGCTACCATGTTAGGAAACCAACATCTGGTGTGATTATGCTACCATGTTAGGAAACCAACATCTGGTGTGATTATGCTACCATGTTAGAGAAACCAACATCTGGTGTGATTATACTACCGTGTTAGAGAAACCAACATCTGGTGTGATTATACTACCATGTTAGGAAACCAACATCTGGTGTGATTATGCTACCATGTTAGAGAAACCAACATCTGGTGTGATTATGCTGCCATGTTAGGAAACCAACATCTGGTGTGATTATACTACCGTGTGTCCTTCTCTACTCAGCACTTTAAATCCATGCTGACTGTGTCCAACATGATTGTCCATGCAGTTTAAACGCCATGTAGATCTGCTTTGCCTCAGTGTATGTGTGTGTATGTGTGTGTATGTGTGTGTGTGTGTGTGTGTGTGTGTGTGTGTGTGTGTGTGTGTGTGTGTGTGTGTGTGTGTGTGTGTGTGTGTGTGTGTGTGTGTGTGTGTGTGTGTGTACTGAGCCATGAAATCACCACCAGATGAAATCAATCGCTCACAGATTGCGCTTCCTGTCTGTTTGATCATGATTCTACTGTTCAGCAGGACACCTGTCAGTCACATTCCAACAGCGTTGATATGAAGGTCTAGAAACTACGTCCATCTATGTATGGAACGGGTTTACCTCAGGAACAAAATCACTTGGTTAGAGTTGAGCTTTTAAGTCTAAACGTGATGGGTTTCTCTGTTGGTGAGGTGCTCTGTAAGACTAGGAATTATCAGGCTGATATTGGGTAAGGTGTTCTGTTAGACTAGGCATTATCAGGCTGATATTGGGTAAGGTGCTCTGTTAGACTAGGCATTATCAGGCTGATATTGGGTAAGGTGTTTTGCTGGGCTAGGCATCAGGCTGATATTGGGTAAGGTGTTCTGTTAAACTAGGCATTATCAGGCTGATATTGGGTAAGGTGTTCTGTTAAACTAGGCATTATCAGGCTGATATTGGGTAAGGTGTTTTGCTGGGCTAGGCATTATCAGGCTGATATTGGGTAAGGTGCTCTGTTAGACTAGGCATTATCAGGCTGATATTGGGTAAGGTGTTTTGCTGGGCTAGGCATTATCAGGCTGATATTGGGTAAGGTGTTTTGCTGGACTAGGCATTATCAGGCTGATATTGGGTAAGGTGTTTTGCTGGACTAGGCATTATCAGGCTGATATTGGGTAAGGTGTTTTGCTGGGCTAGGCATTATCAGGCTGATATTGGGTAAGGTGTTTTGCTGGGCTAGGCATTATCAGTGTGATATTGGGTAAGGTGTTTTGCTGGACTAGGCATTATCAGGCTGATATTGGGTAAGGTGCTCTGTTAAACTAGGCATTATCAGGGGGATATTGGGTAAGGTGTTTTGCTGGGCTAGGCATTATCAGTCTGATATTGGGTAAGGTGTTTTGCTGGGCTAGGCATTATCAGGCTGATATTGGGTAAGGTGTTTTGCTGGGCTAGGCATTATCAGGCTGATATTGGGTAAGGTGTTTTGCTGGGCTAGGCATTATCAGGCTGATATTGGGTAAGGTGTTTTGCTGGACTAGGCATTATCAGGCTGATATTGGGTAAGGTGTTCTGTTAAACTAGGCATTATCAGGCTGATATTGGGTAAGGTGCTCTGTTAAACTAGGCATTATCAGGGGGATATTGGGTAAGGTGTTTTGCTGGGCTAGGCATTATCAGTCTGATATTGGGTAAGGTGTTTTGCTGGGCTAGGCATTATCAGGCTGATATTGGGTAAAGTGTTTTGCTCGGCTAGGCATTATCAGGCTGATATTGGGTAAAGTGTTTTGCTGGGCTAGGCATTACAGTAAGCTCTCTGTGAGTGTAATATTGGTGATGCGTTTCTTTTAAGCCAGGCATTAGGCTATGTGCTTATTCAGCGCTATACGGTGCAAGTCCCTGATCAATGGGGGTCTGTCTGTTTGTCTGTTTGTCTGTCTGTCTGCTTGTCTGATTTAAATTATCAACTCATCATCAAGCCCTTCATAGTGATGAATTGAATCAGGTAGACTGGTGTTTAACTAGATCTGTCTGTCTGGATGGATGGCAGGCAGTCTGTCTGTCTGGATGGATGGGGGTGGGGGCTGTCTGTCTGTCTGGATGGATGGGGGGGCTGTCTGTCTGGATGGATGGGGGGGGGGGGCTGTCTGTCTGGATGGATGGATGGGGGGCAGGCAGTCTGTCTGTCTGTCTGGATGGGGGGCAGGCAGTCTGTCTGTCTGGATGGATGGGGGGGGGGGGCTGTCTGTCTGTCTGGATGGATGGGGTGGGCAGGCAGTCTGTCTGTCTGTCTGGATGGGGGGCAGGCAGTCTGTCTGTCTGTCTGGATGGTTGAATGAAACACAGTAGGTTGTAGTTTTGTGTCTGTCTGGGTAAGAAATTCTTGTATTTTTTATATTTTATTAGAAGGCAGATCAGCTTTAGTAGTGCAGATAGAGTGTGACTTCTACCAATGTCATCGTCTGCATCACTTCCAATTACCAAGAGTGTGCAAAGCTGTCATCAAGGGTGGCTAATATAAAATATATTTTGATTTGTTTAACACTTTTTAGGTTCCTACATGATTCCATATGTGTTATTTCATAGTTTTGATGTCTTCATTATTATTCTACAATGTAGAAAATAGTAAAAATAAAGAAAAACTCTTGAATGAGTAGGTGTGTCCAAACTTTTGACTGGTACTTTGCATATCTTAATTGATTCCCACAATTGACTAATAATATGCATAATAATATGACTAATAATATAATCAGTTCTATGAAGGATGTTGAAATCAAGTGGCCTACCCTGTTTAATGCCCCGCCCCCATACTGACAAACACAAACACACACACAGCCACACTCAACCACATTAGAGACTTTATAAAGGGAGGAGAGACTTTATAAAGGGAGGAGAGACTTTATAAAGGGAGGAGAGACTTTATAAAGGGAGGAGAGACTTTATAAAGGGAGGAGAGACTTTATAAAGGGAGGAGAGGCTTTATAAAGGGAGGAGAGGCTTTATAAAGGGAGGAGAGGCTTTATAAAGGGAGGAGAGACTTTATAAAGGGAGGAGAGACTTTATAAAGGGAGGAGAGACTTTATAAAGGGAGGAGAGTCTTTATAAAGGGAGGAGAGACTTTATAAAGGGAGGAGAGACTTTATAAAGGGAGGAGAGACTTTATAAAGGGAGGAGAGACTTTATAAAGGGAGGAGAGTCATTATAAAGGGAGGAGAGACTTTATAAAGGGAGGAGAGACTTTATAAAGGGAGGGAGACTTTATAAAGGGAGGAGAGACTTTATAAAGGGAGGAGAGACTTTATAAAGGGAGGAGAGACTTTATAAAGCTAGGAGAGACTTTATAAAGGGAGGAGAGACTTTATAAAGGGAGGAGAGACTTTATAAAGGGAGGAGAGACTTAATAAAGGGAGGAGAGACTTAATAAAGGGAGGAGAGACTTTATAAAGGGAGGAGAGACTTTATAAAGGGAGGAGAGACTTTATAAAGGGAGGAGAGACTTTATAAAGGGAGGAGAGACTTTATAAAGCTAGGAGTGACTTTATAAAGGGATGAGAGACTTTATAAAGGGAGGAGAGACTTTATAAAGGGAGGAGAGACTTTATAAAGGGAGGAGATACTTTATAAAGGTAATGGCTGTAGGCCTGGGCGATATATCAAACTAATTCAATTAATTCAGATGTATGTTAATCAATGTTTTTTTAAATGTTTTTTGTGTTCCTGAGCGTTTATGTTCGCTTGTTCTCATGTTGTCTTTTTGGTCTCGTCTCCTTCGTTCCTCTGTGCATCTTCCCATTTACACCAAAGATCTGTAATGATGAGATGCTCATGTCTCCGCCCTAACAATGGGAATCGTTGTCCCAAAGGCGAGAAGGCAGGCGACAAGCTTAGGTCCACATTAAACCCATAGAAACGCATTGGGCTTATTGTGGACAGATTTTGGAGTAAAACCTCTTGCTTCTCCCCTTCCTCTATGGTTTACACACACCGAGCCCCTCCCCCTGCCACTTATACCAAGCCTCTCCCCCTGCCACTCACACCAAGCCCCTCCCCCTGCCACTTACACCAAGCCCCTCCCCCCGCACTCACACCAAGCCACTCCCCCTCCTCTCACACCAAACCCCTCCCCCTCCTCTCACACCAAACCCTGCCCCTCACCTCACACCAAGCCCCTCCCCCTCACCTCACACCAAGCCCCTCCCCCTCACCTCACACCAAGCCCCTCCCCCTCCCTTCACACCAAGCCCCTCCCCCTCCCTTCACACCAATAGAGTTGAGAGATCTCATCTTCCTCTCTGACAAGCAGTTTCAACTCCCTGTCTGGTCCAACAGAATGGGTCATATTGACACCACAACACATGGAGACATTATGTCACTGTAAGAGAAGAGAACCTTTCTAATGACACTCTTATTATTTATGTCTCATTGAATGGCGCCCAGAGCAGACACTTCTAAAACAGGAGTATCAATGAACATTGATTCTGGAAAATGAATGCTCAGTTTGTTGAGCACAGCATTACTGCTAGCTGCATTTTAGCCAAAGACTGTTATACTATTAGCTGTCTAGTCTGTCTTTTATAAATGTGCAATAAACACATTAAACACAATTATATACAGTTGAAGTCGGGAAGTTTACATACACCTTAGCTAAATACATTTCAACTCAGTTTTTCACAATTCCTGACATTTAATCCCAGTAAATATTCCCTGTCCTAGGTCAGTTTGGATCACCACTTTATTTTAAGAATGTGAAATGTCAGAATAATAGTAGAATGATTTATTTCAGCTTTTATTTCTTTCATCACATTCCCAGTGGGTCAGAAGTTTACATACACTCAATTAGTATTTGGTAGCATTGCCTTTAAATTGTTTAACTTGAGTCAAACGTTTTGGGTAGCCTTCCACAAGCTTCCCACAGTAAGTTGGGTGAATTTTGGCCCATTCCTTCTGACAGAGCTGGTGTAACTGAGTCAGTTTTGTAGGCCTCCTTGCTCGCACACGCTTTTTCAGTTCTGCCCACACATTTTCTATGGGATTGAGGTCAGGGCTTTGTGATGGCCACTCCAATACTTTGACTTTGTTGTCCTTAAGCCATTTTGACACAACTTTGGAAGTGTGCTTGGGGTCATTGTCCATTTGGAAGACCCATTTGCGACCATTAACTTCCTGACTGATGTCTTGAGATATTGCTTCAATATATCAACATAATTTCCTGCCTCATATTTTGTGAAGTGCACCAGTCCCTCCTGCAGCAAAGCACCCCCACAACATGATGCTGCCATCCCGTGCGTCACGGTTGGGATGGTGTTCTTCGGCTTGCAAGCATCCCCCTTTTTCCTCCAAACATAACGATGGTCATTATGGTCAAACAGTTCTATTTTTGTTTCATCAGAGCAGAGGACATTTCTCCAAAAAGTACGATCTTTGTCCCCATGTGCAGTTGCAAACCGTAGTCTGGCATTTTTATGGTGGTTTTGGCGCAGTGGCTTCTTTCTTGCTGAGTGGCCTTTCAGGTTATGTCGATATAGGACTCGTTTTACTGTGGATATAGATACTTTTGTACCTGTTTCCTCCAGCATCTCCACAAGGTCCTTTGCTGTTGTTGTGGGATTGATTTGCACATTTTGCACCAAAGTACGTTCATCTCTAGGAGACAGAACGCGTCTCCTTCCTGAGCGGTATGACGGCTGCATGGTCCCATGGTGTTTATACTTGTGTACAAATGTTTGTACAGATGAATGTGGTATCTTCAGGCGTTTGGAAATTCCTCCCAAGGATGAACCAGACTTGTGGAGGTCTACAATTTTTTTTCTGAGGTCTTTGATTTTCCCATGATGCAAAGAGCAAAGAGGCACTGAGTTTGAAGGTAGGCCTTGAAATACATCCACAGGTACACCTCCAATTGACTCAAATGCTGTCAAATATCCTATCAGAAGCTTCTAAAGCCATGACATCGTTTTCTGGAATTTTCCAAGCTGTTTAAAGGCACAGTCAATTTAGTGTATGTTAACTTCTGACCCACTGGAATTGTGATACAGTGAATTATAAGTGAAATAATCTGTCTGTAAACAATTGTTGGAAAAATGACTTGTCATGCACAAAGTAGATGTCCTAACCGACTTGCCAAAACTATAGTTTGTTAACAAGAAATTTGTGGAGTGGTTGAAAAAGGAGTTTTAATGACTCCAACCTAAGTGTATGTAAACTTCCCACTTCAACTGTGTATACATTTTCATTCATCAATGTTCTTGTTGAGACAACTAATGAATGTTTTCCCTGTTATTAGTGCTGCTCTATGTAGATCTGTAGCTCTAGATCAGAGGAGATGGAACCTCTATAGGCTCTATGTAGATAGCTCTATGTAGGGTCCTCTATAGTGTCTCTATGTAGATAGCTCTATGTTGGGTCCTCTATAGTGTCTATGTAGATAGCTCTATGTTGGGTCCTCTATAGTGTCTATGTAGATAGCTCTATGTAGGGTCCTCTATAGTGTATATGTAGATAGCTCTATGTAGGGTCCTCTATAGTGTCTATGTAGATAGCTCTATGTTGGGTCCTCTATAGTGTCTATGTAGATAGCTCTATGTTGGGTCCTCTATAGTGTCTATGTAGATAGCTCTATGTAGGGTCCTCTATAGTGTCTATGTAGATAGCTCTATGTTGGGTCCTCTATAGTGTCTCTATGTAGATAGCTCTATGTAGGGTCCTCTATAGTGTCGCTATGTAGATAGTTCTATGTAGGGTCCTCTATAGTGTCTCTATGTAGATAGCTCTACGTAGGGTCCTCTAGTGTCTATGTAGATAGCTCTATGTAGGGTCCTCTATAGTGTCTCTATGTAGATAGCTCTATGTAGGGTCATCTATAGTGTCTCTATGTAGACTACTCTACGTAGGGTCCTCTATAGTGTCTCTATGTAGATAGCTCTATGTAGGGTCCTCTATAGTGTTTCTATGTAGGGTCCTCTATAGTGTCTCTATGTAGATAGCTCTATGTAGGGTTCTCTATAGTGTCTCTATGTAGACTACTCTATGTAGGGTTCTCTATAGTGTCTCTATGTAGACTACTCTATGTAGGGTTCTCTATAGTGTATCTATGTAGATAGCTCTATGACAGACATAAGGGTGTGTTCATAACCATTCAACTGTTCTGCCTTGTTAGCTGGGAAATAGATCCAAGTTAACTAAACTGATATATAAAGATTAGCTCACTCACTAACATGTTGGCTTGCGCTTGAGAGATTGTTTATTAGACCTTGTGTTAAGTTTCTATAATGCCTGCTACTAGAGGTTAGTCGTTATTAGTGAATATTCATTATTCGTGGATCTGGTTAAATTTGTAACAACAAGGGTATTTTCATAGACAGACTTGAAAGCCAGATCAATGATTATTGCAAAAAAAAGCAGGTTAAATTATTTTGGACAAAATACCTCACCACTTGTATTCATTATCTCCAGCAGAACCACACTGATGTCTTGGTCCTCAGAGGAGAAGGACTTTAAGATAAAAGGCAGAATCTGATAAAAGGCAGAATCTGGGGCAGCAGCCCCTCTTCAGAATGCTCTCTGTGATGCTCATATTGCCTTTTGGTACAATGTCTGTTAGTCTCGGCCAGACCATATCAACTATTAATGACCTGTTGGCCTGACAGTCCTGCTTCAGACCATATCAACTATTAATGTCCTGTTGGTCTGACAGTCCTGTTTCAGACCATATCAACTATTAATGTCCTGTTGGCCTGACAGTCCTGTTTCAGACCATATCAACTATTAATGTCCTGTTGGTCTGACAGTCCTGTTTCAGACCATATCAACTATTAATGTCCTGTTGGCCTGACAGTCCTGTTTCAGACCATATCAACTATTAATGTCCTGTTGGCCTGACAGTCCTGTTTCAGACCAGCTTGTTATTAATGTCCTGTTGGTCTGACAGTCCTGTTTCAGACCATATCAACTATTAATGTCCTGTTGGTCTGACAGTCCTGTTTCAGACCAGCTTGTTATTAATGTCCTGTTGGTCTGACAGTCCTGTTTCAGACCAGCTGTTATTAATGACCTGTTGGCCTGACAGTCCTGTTTCAGACCATATCAAATATTAATGACCTGTTGACCTGACATTCCTGTTTCAGACCAGCTTGTTATTCATGACCTGTTGGCCTGACAGTCCTGTTTCAGACCAGCTTGTTATTAATGACCTGTTGACCTGACAGTCCTGTTTCAGAGCAGCTTGTTATTAATGACCTGTTGGTCTGACAGTCCTGTTT